>NW_028134548.1:0-78000 GCF_964662115.1 Mustela nivalis | reverse complement strand
AGGGGGTACCAGCCGTGCCCTCGGCCTGAAGCCCAAGTCTAGCTTCTGTTCTCAGACTTGTCCTCACACTCCTGGTCCAGAATCCCTCATGTTTGGCAATACCGGACCCACAATGCAGCACTCTGCCTGCCTCTAGAAAAAATATATTGCCTAATGAGTAGCCCAGGCACCTCAAATGAGGATAAACCTACACGGCTCTCGACTGTACCTGAATTATATAGTCTAACCTGGGTACTAATTCACTGTCTGACACAACCTGAACCCGAACCTCCGGACCAACACCCAGGCAGCTGACCGCACACTGAGCACATCAGACCCGCCATGGCCTTAGGTCGTCATCTCTTCCCAACTGCGGTTTTCAGGCTTCAGAACGTAGACCTTATCTCCAAACACTGCCCAGGGTTGAAAATGATGCAGAAATCAGAGCTCCTTCCCCATGGCAAGAGACCTTGTGATTGGCATGTTATCCAAAGTTCAGTGTAGTTGAAACCAGTGTGGCCCATGAGGCCCCGCCCATGCTCGCGGGCCACATTGGTCACAAACACACATGCTGACCCTCAGCCTGTGCCCAGTCTTTAAGTAAGGCCACTCAGTGGCTGGATGAAGAGACAGCATATTGGGTCTGCCATGCCCCTAGGCCCCAATTTATAACCATCGTTTGGGTTGTCCCTTCACTCTTTCCGAGGGCTCTGCTTTGGAATTCCTCTTTGGTTGGGACACCTGAGGTAACAAACCTGAGAGGAGACCTCCCATCCCACAGATTGACAGAAAGAAATTGGGACCGGGCCAAATCCACAGAGAGGAAGATTCGTCCATGGCCCATGAGGCCTCCCCACGTTCCACGCCCATCTTTGATACAAAATCCAGAGACAAAAGCCTGAGCAAGCGCCTCAGACTCGCTCTTTCTTCATATCCTGAAGAGTGCTTCTCATGGTTTGTAGATTGGCCCTGCCATACCTACGTTCCCAACCTAAGCTGAGTTTGTGTTTTCAGACTTCTGTCCTCAGATTCCTGGGCCACACACCCTACAGGCTGGGGCCCCTGGAGCCATCATTAGGACTGTGCCTACCCAATCCATGGGAATTCTGCCCATTCCATTATCCAAAATCGTACAAATTAGGAGAACTCTCCAAAGTCCCCGAGGCCATCCCAATAGTGTAGGTCTCCGGGGACAAACAAGGTCGGTCTGACACCAGCTGAGCATCTACCTCCACTCATATCATAAATGGATGTCCCCAGAGAAGAAGATGGAACCAGACAGGACCCTAGGCCATATTCGGATCCATTGCTTTGGTTTACAGACATGTCTCCTTAAAAGCCTGGATTCCAAGACCAGCATAGGGGGTTTCCTGAGGCACCCATCAGAACAAATCTCGTTTCCACAAGGATACTTGTGTATGGGACCTATGTCAAAAGCTTAGGAGAATTCTTCAGGGTCCCGGTGTCACCGCCCCATTCCAAGGCCCTCATGGACAAATAAACACACATTAGGCCCCAACCTCGGGAAAGTCCATTTCAACACAGCCGCCCCGATTGCTCCCGCAGAGCCATCAAAACTCAACTGTCTTGTTGCTAGGAGAAAATTGGAATGCGAGGCGGGATTCTTTGGCATCGATCCTCGAACGGTGCTCTGGAGTCATTCCATATGGGATGTCCTGGAGCTGACCAAGAGGTCTCAATTGTCCCGCAGAAGGAATCCTTGAAGGGGGCATCCCACAACTCCCAACGTGGGAAAACCTCCATGGCCTTGAGATTCCGCTCCGTTCATGAAGGGGCAGTCATGCACAGAAACTCCAACCCGAGCCAACGTCTGATCCTCGCCGTGACTTCAGATGCATGAAATATTGGTTCAGATCTGCAGGAGGTACCTGCCGTGCCCTCGGCCTGAAGCCCAAGTCTAGCTTGTGTTCTCAGACTTCTGTCCTCACACTCCTGGCCCAGAAGCCCTCAAGTTTGGCAATTCTGGAACCAAAGTGCAGCACTCTGCCTGCCCTCTAGAAAAAATATCTTGCCTATTGAGCTCCCCAGGCACCTCAAATGAGGATAAACCTATACGGCACTCGACTGTACCCAAATTATATAGTCTAACCTGGGACTAATGCACTGAATGACACAACCTGAGCCCGAACCTCCTGACCAACACCCAGGCAGCTGACCGCACACTGAGCATATCAGACCCGCCATGGCCTTAGGTCGTCATCTCTTCCCAACTTCGGTTTTTCAGGCTTCAGAACCTAGACCTTATCTCCAACCACTGCCCAGGGTTGAAAATGATGCAGATATCAGAACACATTCCCCATGGCCAGAGACCTTGTGTTTGGCAGGTTGTCCAAAGTCCAGTGTAGTTGAAACCAGTGTGGCCCTGAGGGCCCGCCCATGCTCGCGGGCCACATTGGTCACAAACACACATTGTGACCCTCAGCATGAGCCCAGTCCTCAAGTAAGGCCTCTCAGTGGCTGGATGAAGAGACAGCATATTGGGCCTGCCATGCACCTAGGCCCCAATTTTTAACCATAGTTTGGGTTGTCCCTTCACTCTTCCCCAGGGCTCTGCTTTGCAATTCCTATTTTGTTCGGACACCTGAGGTAATAAACCTGAAAGGAGACCTCCCATCCGACAATTGAAGAAAAACTATTGGGACCGGGCCAAATCCACAGAGAGGAAGATTCGTCCATATCCCATGAGGCCTCCCCACATTCTACAGCCATTGTTGATACAAAATCCAGAGAGAAAAGCCTGAGCAAGTGCCTCAGACTCGCTCTTTCTTCATATCCTGAGGGGTACTTCTCATGGTTTGTAGATTGGGCCTCCCATACCTACGTCCCAAAACCTTAGCTGAGTTTGTGTTTTCAGACTTCTGTCCTCAAAGTCCTGGGCCGCACACCCTCCAGGCTGGGGCCCCTGGAGCCACACATTAGGACTGTGCCTACCCAATCCATGGGAATTCTGCCCATTCCATTGTCCAAAATCTCACCAATTAAGAAAACTCTCCAAAGTCCCCGAGGCCATCCCAATAGTGTAGGTCTCCAGGGACAAACAAGGGCGGTGTGACACCAGGTGAGCATCTACCTCCACTCATATCATAAATGGATGTCCCCAGAGAAGAAGATTGAACCAGACAGGACCCTAGGCCATATTCGGATCCATTGCTTTGGTTTACAGACATGTCTCCTTAAAAGCCTGGATTCCAAGACCAGCATAGGGGGTTTCCTGGGCACCCATCAGAACAAATCTCGTTTCCACAAGGATACTTGTGTATGGGACCTATGTCAAAAGCTTAGGAGAATTCTTCAGGGTCCCGGTGTCACCGCCCCATTCCAAGGCCCTCATGGACAAATAAACACACATTAGGCCCCAACCTCGGGAAAGTCCATTTCAACACAGCCGCCCCGATTGCTCCCGCAGAGCCATCAAAACTCAACTGTCTTGTTGCTAGGAGAAAATTGGAATGCGAGGCGGGATTCTTTGGCATCGATCCTCGAACGGTGCTCTGGAGTCATTCCATATGGGATGTCCTGGAGCTGACCAAGAGGTCTCAATTGTCCCGCAGAAGGAATCCTTGAAGGGGGCATCCCACAACTCCCAACGTGGGAAAACCTCCATGGCCTTGAGATTCCGCTCCGTTCATGAAGGGGCAGTCATGCACAGAAACTCCAACCCGAGCCAACGTCTGATCCTCGCCGTGACTTCAGATGCATGAAATATTGGTTCAGATCTGCAGGAGGTACCTGCCGTGCCCTCGGCCTGAAGCCCAAGTCTAGCTTGTGTTCTCAGACTTCTGTCCTCACACTCCTGGCCCAGAAGCCCTCAAGTTTGGCAATTCTGGAACCAAAGTGCAGCACTCTGCCTGCCCTCTAGAAAAAATATCTTGCCTATTGAGCTCCCCAGGCACCTCAAATGAGGATAAACCTATACGGCACTCGACTGTACCCAAATTATATAGTCTAACCTGGGACTAATGCACTGAATGACACAACCTGAGCCCGAACCTCCTGACCAACACCCAGGCAGCTGACCGCACACTGAGCATATCAGACCCGCCATGGCCTTAGGTCGTCATCTCTTCCCAACTTCGGTTTTTCAGGCTTCAGAACGTAGACCTTATCTCCAACCACTGCCCAGGGTTGAAAATGATGCAGATATCAGAACACATTCCCCATGGCCAGAGACCTTGTGTTTGGCAGGTTGTCCAAAGTACAGTGTAGTTGAAACCAGTGTGGCCCATGAGGGCCCGCCCATGCTCGCGGGCCACATTGGTCACAAACACACATTGTGACCCTCAGCATGAGCCCAGTCCTCAAGTAAGGCCTCTCAGTGGCTGGATGAAGAGACAGCATATTGGGCCTGCCATGCACCTAGGCCCCAATTTTTAACCATAGTTTGGGTTGTCCCTTCACTCTTCCCCAGGGCTCTGCTTTGCAATTCCTATTTTGTTCGGACACCTGAGGTAATAAACCTGAAAGGAGACCTCCCATCCGACAATTGAAGAAAAACTATTGGGACCGGGCCAAATCCACAGAGAGGAAGATTCGTCCATGAGGCCTCCCCACATTCTACAGCCATTGTTGATACAAAATCCAGAAACAAAAGCCTGAGCAAGTGCCTCAGACTCGCTCTTTCTTCATATCCTGAGGGGTACTTCTCATGGTTTGTAGATTGGGCCTCCCATACCTACGTCCCAAAACCTTAGCTGAGTTTGTGTTTTCAGACTTCTGTCCTCAAAGTCCTGGGCTGCACACCCTCCAGGCTGGGGCCCCTGGAGCCACACATTAGGACTGTGCCTACCCAATCCATGGGAATTCTGCCTATTCCATTGTCCAAAATCTCACCAATTAAGAAAACTCTCCAAAGTCCCCGAGGCCATCCCAATAGTGTAGGTCTCCTGGGACAAACAAGAGCGGTGTGACACCAGGTGAGCATCTCCCTCCACTCATTCCATAGATGGATATCACCAGAGAAGAAGATTGAACCAGACAGGACCCTAGGCCATAATCGGATCCATTGTTTTGGTTTACAGGCATGTCTCCTCAAAAACCTGGATTCCAATACCAGCATAGGGGGTTTCCTGAGGCACCCCTCAGAACAAATCTCATCTCCACAAGGAAACTTGTGCATGGGAGGTATGTCAAAAGCTTAGGAGAATACTTCAGGGTCCCGGTGCCAACGCCCCATTCCAAGGCCCTCATGGACACAAACACACAATGGGCCCGATCCTAAAAGTCCATTTCAACTGAGCCAAGCCGGTTGCTCCCGCAGAGCTATCCGATCTCAACTGTCTTGTTGCTAGGAGACATTTGGAATGCGAGGCCCGCTTCCCAGGCATCCACCCCGAACGGTGCTCTGGTGTCCTTCCATATGGGATATCCTGGAGCTGCCCAACAGGTCTCAATTGTCCCGCAGAAGGAATCCTTGAAGGGGGCATCCCACAACTCCCAACGTGGGAAAACCTCCATGGCCTTGAGATTCCGCTCCGTTCATGAAGGGGCAGTCATGCACAGAAACTCCAACCCGAGCCAACGTCTGATCCTCGCCGTGACTTCAGAAGCATGAGATATTCGTTCAGATCTGCAGGGGGTACCAGCCGTGCCCTCGGCCTGAAGCCCAAGTCTAGCTTCTGTTCTCAGACTTGTCCTCACACTCCTGGTCCAGAATCCCTCATGTTTGGCAATACCGGACCCACAATGCAGCACTCTGCCTGCCTCTAGAAAAAATATATTGCCTAATGAGTAGCCCAGGCACCTCAAATGAGGATAAACCTACACGGCTCTCGACTGTACCTAAATTATATAGTCTAACCTGGGTACTAATTCACTGTCTGACACAACCTGAACCCGAACCTCCGGACCAACACCCAGGCAGCTGACCGCACACTGAGCACATCAGACCCGCCATGGCCTTAGGTCGTCATCTCTTCCCAACTGCGGTTTTCAGGCTTCAGAACGTAGACCTTATCTCCAAACACTGCCCAGGGTTGAAAATGATGCAGAAATCAGAGCTCCTTCCCCATGGCAAGAGACCTTGTGATTGGCATGTTATCCAAAGTTCAGTGTAGTTGAAACCAGTGTGGCCCATGAGGCCCCGCCCATGCTCGCGGGCCACATTGGTCACAAACACACATGCTGACCCTCAGCCTGTGCCCAGTCTTTAAGTAAGGCCACTCAGTGGCTGGATGAAGAGACAGCATATTGGGTCTGCCATGCCCCTAGGCCCCAATTTATAACCATCGTTTGGGTTGTCCCTTCACTCTTCCCCAGGGCTCTGCTTTGGAATTCCTCTTTGTTTGGGACACCTGAGGTAACAAACCTGAGAGGAGACCTCCCATCCCACAGATTGACGGAAAGAAATTGGGACCGGGCCAAATCCACAGAGAGGAAGATTCGTCCATGGCCCATGAGGCCTCCCCACGTTCCACGCCCATCTTTGATACAAAATCCAGAGACAAAAGCCTGAGCAAGCGCCTCAGACTCGCTCTTTCTTCATATCCTGAAGATTCCTTCTCATGGTTTGTAGATTGGCCGTGCCATACCTACGTTCCCAACCTAAGCTGAGTTTGTGTTTTCAGACTTCTGTCCTCAGATTCCTGGGCCACACACCCTCCAGGCTGGGGCCCCTGGAGCCACACATTAGGACTGTGCCTACCCAATCCATGGGCATTCTGCCCATTCCATTATCCAAAATCGTACAAATTAGGAGAACTCTCCAAAGTCCCCGAGGCCATCCCAATAGTGTAGGTCTCCGGGGACAAACAAGGGCGGTCTGACACCAGCTGAGCATCTACCTCCACTCATATCATAAATGGATGTCCCCAGAGAAGAAGATGGAACCAGACAGGACCCTAGGCCATATTCGGATCCATTGCTTTGGTTTACAGACATGTCTCCTCAAAAGCCTGGATTCCAAGACCAGCATAGGGGGTTTCCGGAGGCACCCATCAGAACAAATCTCGTTTCCACAAGGATACTTGTGTATGGGACCTATGTCAAAAGCTTAGGAGAATACTTCAGGGTCCCGGTGTCACCGCCCCATTCCAAGGCCCTCATGGACAAATAAACACACATTAGGCCCCAACCTCGGGAAAGTCCATTTCAACACAGCCGCCCCGATTGCTCCCGCAGAGCCATAAAAACTCAACTGTCTTGTTGCTAGGAGAAAATTGGAATGCGAGGCGGGATTCTTTGGCATCGATCCTCGAACGGTGCTCTGGAGTCATTCCCTATGGGATGTCCTGGAGCTGACCAACAGGTCTCAATTGTCCCGCAGAAGGAATCCTTGAAGGGGGCATCCCACAACTCCCAACGTGGGAAAACCTCCATGGCCTTGAGATTCCGCTCCGTTCATGAAGGGGCAGTCATGCACAGAAACTCCAACCCGAGCCAACGTCTGATCCTCGCCGTGACTTCAGATGCATGAAATATTGGTTCAGATCTGCAGGAGGTACCTGCCGTGCCCTCGGCCTGAAGCCCAAGTCTAGCTTGTGTTCTCAGACTTCTGTCCTCACACTCCTGGCCCAGAAGCCCTCAAGTTTGGCAATTCTGGAACCAAAGTGCAGCACTCTGCCTGCCCTCTAGAAAAAATATCTTGCCTATTGAGCTCCCCAGGCACCTCAAATGAGGATAAACCTATACGGCACTCGACTGTACCCAAATCATATAGTCTAACCTGGGACTAATGCACTGACTGACACAACCTGAGCCCGAACCTCCTGACCAACACCCAGGCAGCTGACCGCACACTGAGCATATCAGACCCGCCATGGCCTTAGGTCGTCATCTCTTCCCAACTTCGGTTTTTCAGGCTTCAGAACCTAGACCTTATCTCCAACCACTGCCCAGGGTTGAAAATGATGCAGATATCAGAACACATTCCCCATGGCCAGAGACCTTGTGTTTGGCAGGTTGTCCAAAGTCCAGTGTAGTTGAAACCAGTGTGGCCCATGAGGGCCCGCCCATGCTCGCGGGCCACATTGGTCACAAACACACATTGTGACCCTCAGCATGAGCCCAGTCCTCAAGTAAGGCCTCTCAGTGGCTGGATGAAGAGACAGCATATTGGGCCTGCCATGCACCTAGGCCCCAATTTTTAACCATAGTTTGGGTTGTCCCTTCACTCTTCCCCAGGGCTCTGCTTTGCAATTCCTATTTTGTTCGGACACCTGAGGTAATAAACCTGAAAGGAGACCTCCCATCCGACAATTGAAGAAAAACTATTGGGACCGGGCCAAATCCACAGAGAGGAAGATTCGTCCATGAGGCCTCCCCACATTCTACAGCCATTGTTGATACAAAATCCAGAAACAAAAGCCTGAGCAAGTGCCTCAGACTCGCTCTTTCTTCATATCCTGAGGGGTACTTCTCATGGTTTGTAGATTGGGCCTCCCATACCTACGTCCCAAAACCTTAGCTGAGTTTGTGTTTTCAGACTTCTGTCCTCAAAGTCCTGGGCCGCACACCCTCCAGGCTGGGGCCCCTGGAGCCACACATTAGGACTGTGCCTACCCAATCCATGGGAATTCTGCCTATTCCATTGTCCAAAATCTCACCAATTAAGAAAACTCTCCAAAGTCCCCGAGGCCATCCCAATAGTGTAGGTCTCCTGGGACAAACAAGGGCGGTGTGACACCAGGTGAGCATCTCCCTCCACTCATTCCATAGATGGATATCACCAGAGAAGAAGATTGAACCAGACAGGACCCTAGGCCATAATCGGATCCATTGTTTTGGTTTACAGGCATGTCTCCTCAAAAACCTGGATTCCAATACCAGCATAGGGGTTTTCCTGAGGCACCCCTCAGAACAAATCTCATCTCCACAAGGAAACTTGTGCATGGGAGGTATGTCAAAAGCTTAGGAGAATACTTCAGGGTCCCGGTGCCAACGCCCCATTCCAAGGCCCTCATGGACACAAACACACAATGGGCCCGATCCTAAAAGTCCATTTCAACTGAGCCACGCCGGTTGCTCCCGCAGAGCTATCCGATCTCAACTGTCTTGTTGCTAGGAGACATTTGGAATGCGAGGCCCGCTTCCCAGGCATCCACCCCGAACGGTGCTCTGGTGTCCTTCCATATGGGATATCCTGGAGCTGCCCAACAGGTCTCAATTGTCCCGCAGAAGGAATCCTTGAAGGGGGCATCCCACAACTCCCAACGTGGGAAAACCTCCATGGCCTTGAGATTCCGCTCCGTTCATGAAGGGGCAGTCATGCACAGAAACTCCAACTCGAGCCAACGTCTGATCCTCGCCGTGACTTCAGAAGCATGAGATATTCGTTCAGATCTGCAGGGGGTACCAGCCGTGCCCTCGGCCTGAAGCCCAAGTCTAGCTTCTGTTCTCAGACTTGTCCTCACACTCCTGGTCCAGAATCCCTCATGTTTGGCAATACCGGACCCACAATGCAGCACTCTGCCTGCCTCTAGAAAAAATATATTGCCTAATGAGTAGCCCAGGCACCTCAAATGAGGATAAACCTACACGGCTCTCGACTGTACCTGAATTATATAGTCTAACCTGGGTACTAATTCACTGTCTGACACAACCTGAACCCGAACCTCCGGACCAACACCCAGGCAGCTGACCGCACACTGAGCACATCAGACCCGCCATGGCCTTAGGTCGTCATCTCTTCCCAACTGCGGTTTTCAGGCTTCAGAACGTAGACCTTATCTCCAAACACTGCCCAGGGTTGAAAATGATGCAGAAATCAGAGCTCCTTCCCCATGGCAAGAGACCTTGTGATTGGCATGTTATCCAAAGTTCAGTGTAGTTGAAACCAGTGTGGCCCATGAGGCCCCGCCCATGCTCGCGGGCCACATTGGTCACAAACACACATGCTGACCCTCAGCCTGTGCCCAGTCTTTAAGTAAGGCCACTCAGTGGCTGGATGAAGAGACAGCATATTGGGTCTGCCATGCCCCTAGGCCCCAATTTATAACCATCGTTTGGGTTGTCCCTTCACTCTTTCCGAGGGCTCTGCTTTGGAATTCCTCTTTGGTTGGGACACCTGAGGTAACAAACCTGAGAGGAGACCTCCCATCCCACAGATTGACAGAAAGAAATTGGGACCGGGCCAAATCCACAGAGAGGAAGATTCGTCCATGGCCCATGAGGCCTCCCCACGTTCCACGCCCATCTTTGATACAAAATCCAGAGACAAAAGCCTGAGCAAGCGCCTCAGACTCGCTCTTTCTTCATATCCTGAAGAGTGCTTCTCATGGTTTGTAGATTGGCCCTGCCATACCTACGTTCCCAACCTAAGCTGAGTTTGTGTTTTCAGACTTCTGTCCTCAGATTCCTGGGCCACACACCCTACAGGCTGGGGCCCCTGGAGCCATCATTAGGACTGTGCCTACCCAATCCATGGGAATTCTGCCCATTCCATTATCCAAAATCGTACAAATTAGGAGAACTCTCCAAAGTCCCCGAGGCCATCCCAATAGTGTAGGTCTCCGGGGACAAACAAGGTCGGTCTGACACCAGCTGAGCATCTACCTCCACTCATATCATAAATGGATGTCCCCAGAGAAGAAGATGGAACCAGACAGGACCCTAGGCCATATTCGGATCCATTGCTTTGGTTTACAGACATGTCTCCTTAAAAGCCTGGATTCCAAGACCAGCATAGGGGGTTTCCTGAGGCACCCATCAGAACAAATCTCGTTTCCACAAGGATACTTGTGTATGGGACCTATGTCAAAAGCTTAGGAGAATTCTTCAGGGTCCCGGTGTCACCGCCCCATTCCAAGGCCCTCATGGACAAATAAACACACATTAGGCCCCAACCTCGGGAAAGTCCATTTCAACACAGCCGCCCCGATTGCTCCCGCAGAGCCATCAAAACTCAACTGTCTTGTTGCTAGGAGAAAATTGGAATGCGAGGCGGGATTCTTTGGCATCGATCCTCGAACGGTGCTCTGGAGTCATTCCATATGGGATGTCCTGGAGCTGACCAAGAGGTCTCAATTGTCCCGCAGAAGGAATCCTTGAAGGGGGCATCCCACAACTCCCAACGTGGGAAAACCTCCATGGCCTTGAGATTCCGCTCCGTTCATGAAGGGGCAGTCATGCACAGAAACTCCAACCCGAGCCAACGTCTGATCCTCGCCGTGACTTCAGATGCATGAAATATTGGTTCAGATCTGCAGGAGGTACCTGCCGTGCCCTCGGCCTGAAGCCCAAGTCTAGCTTGTGTTCTCAGACTTCTGTCCTCACACTCCTGGCCCAGAAGCCCTCAAGTTTGGCAATTCTGGAACCAAAGTGCAGCACTCTGCCTGCCCTCTAGAAAAAATATCTTGCCTATTGAGCTCCCCAGGCACCTCAAATGAGGATAAACCTATACGGCACTCGACTGTACCCAAATTATATAGTCTAACCTGGGACTAATGCACTGAATGACACAACCTGAGCCCGAACCTCCTGACCAACACCCAGGCAGCTGACCGCACACTGAGCATATCAGACCCGCCATGGCCTTAGGTCGTCATCTCTTCCCAACTTCGGTTTTTCAGGCTTCAGAACCTAGACCTTATCTCCAACCACTGCCCAGGGTTGAAAATGATGCAGATATCAGAACACATTCCCCATGGCCAGAGACCTTGTGTTTGGCAGGTTGTCCAAAGTCCAGTGTAGTTGAAACCAGTGTGGCCCTGAGGGCCCGCCCATGCTCGCGGGCCACATTGGTCACAAACACACATTGTGACCCTCAGCATGAGCCCAGTCCTCAAGTAAGGCCTCTCAGTGGCTGGATGAAGAGACAGCATATTGGGCCTGCCATGCACCTAGGCCCCAATTTTTAACCATAGTTTGGGTTGTCCCTTCACTCTTCCCCAGGGCTCTGCTTTGCAATTCCTATTTTGTTCGGACACCTGAGGTAATAAACCTGAAAGGAGACCTCCCATCCGACAATTGAAGAAAAACTATTGGGACCGGGCCAAATCCACAGAGAGGAAGATTCGTCCATATCCCATGAGGCCTCCCCACATTCTACAGCCATTGTTGATACAAAATCCAGAGAGAAAAGCCTGAGCAAGTGCCTCAGACTCGCTCTTTCTTCATATCCTGAGGGGTACTTCTCATGGTTTGTAGATTGGGCCTCCCATACCTACGTCCCAAAACCTTAGCTGAGTTTGTGTTTTCAGACTTCTGTCCTCAAAGTCCTGGGCCGCACACCCTCCAGGCTGGGGCCCCTGGAGCCACACATTAGGACTGTGCCTACCCAATCCATGGGAATTCTGCCCATTCCATTGTCCAAAATCTCACCAATTAAGAAAACTCTCCAAAGTCCCCGAGGCCATCCCAATAGTGTAGGTCTCCAGGGACAAACAAGGGCGGTGTGACACCAGGTGAGCATCTACCTCCACTCATATCATAAATGGATGTCCCCAGAGAAGAAGATTGAACCAGACAGGACCCTAGGCCATATTCGGATCCATTGCTTTGGTTTACAGACATGTCTCCTTAAAAGCCTGGATTCCAAGACCAGCATAGGGGGTTTCCTGGGCACCCATCAGAACAAATCTCGTTTCCACAAGGATACTTGTGTATGGGACCTATGTCAAAAGCTTAGGAGAATTCTTCAGGGTCCCGGTGTCACCGCCCCATTCCAAGGCCCTCATGGACAAATAAACACACATTAGGCCCCAACCTCGGGAAAGTCCATTTCAACACAGCCGCCCCGATTGCTCCCGCAGAGCCATCAAAACTCAACTGTCTTGTTGCTAGGAGAAAATTGGAATGCGAGGCGGGATTCTTTGGCATCGATCCTCGAACGGTGCTCTGGAGTCATTCCATATGGGATGTCCTGGAGCTGACCAAGAGGTCTCAATTGTCCCGCAGAAGGAATCCTTGAAGGGGGCATCCCACAACTCCCAACGTGGGAAAACCTCCATGGCCTTGAGATTCCGCTCCGTTCATGAAGGGGCAGTCATGCACAGAAACTCCAACCCGAGCCAACGTCTGATCCTCGCCGTGACTTCAGATGCATGAAATATTGGTTCAGATCTGCAGGAGGTACCTGCCGTGCCCTCGGCCTGAAGCCCAAGTCTAGCTTGTGTTCTCAGACTTCTGTCCTCACACTCCTGGCCCAGAAGCCCTCAAGTTTGGCAATTCTGGAACCAAAGTGCAGCACTCTGCCTGCCCTCTAGAAAAAATATCTTGCCTATTGAGCTCCCCAGGCACCTCAAATGAGGATAAACCTATACGGCACTCGACTGTACCCAAATTATATAGTCTAACCTGGGACTAATGCACTGAATGACACAACCTGAGCCCGAACCTCCTGACCAACACCCAGGCAGCTGACCGCACACTGAGCATATCAGACCCGCCATGGCCTTAGGTCGTCATCTCTTCCCAACTTCGGTTTTTCAGGCTTCAGAACGTAGACCTTATCTCCAACCACTGCCCAGGGTTGAAAATGATGCAGATATCAGAACACATTCCCCATGGCCAGAGACCTTGTGTTTGGCAGGTTGTCCAAAGTACAGTGTAGTTGAAACCAGTGTGGCCCATGAGGGCCCGCCCATGCTCGCGGGCCACATTGGTCACAAACACACATTGTGACCCTCAGCATGAGCCCAGTCCTCAAGTAAGGCCTCTCAGTGGCTGGATGAAGAGACAGCATATTGGGCCTGCCATGCACCTAGGCCCCAATTTTTAACCATAGTTTGGGTTGTCCCTTCACTCTTCCCCAGGGCTCTGCTTTGCAATTCCTATTTTGTTCGGACACCTGAGGTAATAAACCTGAAAGGAGACCTCCCATCCGACAATTGAAGAAAAACTATTGGGACCGGGCCAAATCCACAGAGAGGAAGATTCGTCCATGAGGCCTCCCCACATTCTACAGCCATTGTTGATACAAAATCCAGAAACAAAAGCCTGAGCAAGTGCCTCAGACTCGCTCTTTCTTCATATCCTGAGGGGTACTTCTCATGGTTTGTAGATTGGGCCTCCCATACCTACGTCCCAAAACCTTAGCTGAGTTTGTGTTTTCAGACTTCTGTCCTCAAAGTCCTGGGCCGCACACCCTCCAGGCTGGGGCCCCTGGAGCCACACATTAGGACTGTGCCTACCCAATCCATGGGAATTCTGCCTATTCCATTGTCCAAAATCTCACCAATTAAGAAAACTCTCCAAAGTCCCCGAGGCCATCCCAATAGTGTAGGTCTCCTGGGACAAACAAGAGCGGTGTGACACCAGGTGAGCATCTCCCTCCACTCATTCCATAGATGGATATCACCAGAGAAGAAGATTGAACCAGACAGGACCCTAGGCCATAATCGGATCCATTGTTTTGGTTTACAGGCATGTCTCCTCAAAAACCTGGATTCCAATACCAGCATAGGGGGTTTCCTGAGGCACCCCTCAGAACAAATCTCATCTCCACAAGGAAACTTGTGCATGGGAGGTATGTCAAAAGCTTAGGAGAATACTTCAGGGTCCCGGTGCCAACGCCCCATTCCAAGGCCCTCATGGACACAAACACACAATGGGCCCGATCCTAAAAGTCCATTTCAACTGAGCCAAGCCGGTTGCTCCCGCAGAGCTATCCGATCTCAACTGTCTTGTTGCTAGGAGACATTTGGAATGCGAGGCCCGCTTCCCAGGCATCCACCCCGAACGGTGCTCTGGTGTCCTTCCATATGGGATATCCTGGAGCTGCCCAACAGGTCTCAATTGTCCCGCAGAAGGAATCCTTGAAGGGGGCATCCCACAACTCCCAACGTGGGAAAACCTCCATGGCCTTGAGATTCCGCTCCGTTCATGAAGGGGCAGTCATGCACAGAAACTCCAACTCGAGCCAACGTCTGATCCTCGCCGTGACTTCAGAAGCATGAGATATTCGTTCAGATCTGCAGGGGGTACCAGCCGTGCCCTCGGCCTGAAGCCCAAGTCTAGCTTCTGTTCTCAGACTTGTCCTCACACTCCTGGTCCAGAATCCCTCATGTTTGGCAATACCGGACCCACAATGCAGCACTCTGCCTGCCTCTAGAAAAAATATATTGCCTAATGAGTAGCCCAGGCACCTCAAATGAGGATAAACCTACACGGCTCTCGACTGTACCTGAATTATATAGTCTAACCTGGGTACTAATTCACTGTCTGACACAACCTGAACCCGAACCTCCGGACCAACACCCAGGCAGCTGACCGCACACTGAGCACATCAGACCTGCCATGGCCTTAGGTCGTCATCTCTTCCCAACTGCGGTTTTCAGGCTTCAGAACGTAGACCTTATCTCCAAACACTGCCCAGGGTTGAAAATGATGCAGAAATCAGAGCTCCTTCCCCATGGCAAGAGACCTTGTGATTGGCATGTTATCCAAAGTTCAGTGTAGTTGAAACCAGTGTGGCCCATGAGGCCCCGCCCATGCTCGCGGGCCACATTGGTCACAAACACACATGCTGACCCTCAGCCTGTGCCCAGTCTTTAAGTAAGGCCACTCAGTGGCTGGATGAAGAGACAGCATATTGGGTCTGCCATGCCCCTAGGCCCCAATTTATAACCATCGTTTGGGTTGTCCCTTCACTCTTTCCGAGGGCTCTGCTTTGGAATTCCTCTTTGGTTGGGACACCTGAGGTAACAAACCTGAGAGGAGACCTCCCATCCCACAGATTGACAGAAAGAAATTGGGACCGGGCCAAATCCACAGAGAGGAAGATTCGTCCATGGCCCATGAGGCCTCCCCACGTTCCACGCCCATCTTTGATACAAAATCCAGAGACAAAAGCCTGAGCAAGCGCCTCAGACTCGCTCTTTCTTCATATCCTGAAGAGTGCTTCTCATGGTTTGTAGATTGGCCCTGCCATACCTACGTTCCCAACCTAAGCTGAGTTTGTGTTTTCAGACTTCTGTCCTCAGATTCCTGGGCCACACACCCTACAGGCTGGGGCCCCTGGAGCCATCATTAGGACTGTGCCTACCCAATCCATGGGAATTCTGCCCATTCCATTATCCAAAATCGTACAAATTAGGAGAACTCTCCAAAGTCCCCGAGGCCATCCCAATAGTGTAGGTCTCCGGGGACAAACAAGGTCGGTCTGACACCAGCTGAGCATCTACCTCCACTCATATCATAAATGGATGTCCCCAGAGAAGAAGATGGAACCAGACAGGACCCTAGGCCATATTCGGATCCATTGCTTTGGTTTACAGACATGTCTCCTTAAAAGCCTGGATTCCAAGACCAGCATAGGGGGTTTCCTGAGGCACCCATCAGAACAAATCTCGTTTCCACAAGGATACTTGTGTATGGGACCTATGTCAAAAGCTTAGGAGAATTCTTCAGGGTCCCGGTGTCACCGCCCCATTCCAAGGCCCTCATGGACAAATAAACACACATTAGGCCCCAACCTCGGGAAAGTCATTTCAACACAGCCGCCCCGATTGCTCCCGCAGAGCCATCAAAACTCAACTGTCTTGTTGCTAGGAGAAAATTGGAATGCGAGGCGGGATTCTTTGGCATCGATCCTCGAACGGTGCTCTGGAGTCATTCCATATGGGATGTCCTGGAGCTGACCAAGAGGTCTCAATTGTCCCGCAGAAGGAATCCTTGAAGGGGGCATCCCACAACTCCCAACGTGGGAAAACCTCCATGGCCTTGAGATTCCGCTCCGTTCATGAAGGGGCAGTCATGCACAGAAACTCCAACCCGAGCCAACGTCTGATCCTCGCCGTGACTTCAGATGCATGAAATATTGGTTCAGATCTGCAGGAGGTACCTGCCGTGCCCTCGGCCTGAAGCCCAAGTCTAGCTTGTGTTCTCAGACTTCTGTCCTCACACTCCTGGCCCAGAAGCCCTCAAGTTTGGCAATTCTGGAACCAAAGTGCAGCACTCTGCCTGCCCTCTAGAAAAAATATCTTGCCTATTGAGCTCCCCAGGCACCTCAAATGAGGATAAACCTATACGGCACTCGACTGTACCCAAATTATATAGTCTAACCTGGGACTAATGCACTGAATGACACAACCTGAGCCCGAACCTCCTGACCAACACCCAGGCAGCTGACCGCACACTGAGCATATCAGACCCGCCATGGCCTTAGGTCGTCATCTCTTCCCAACTTCGGTTTTTCAGGCTTCAGAACCTAGACCTTATCTCCAACCACTGCCCAGGGTTGAAAATGATGCAGATATCAGAACACATTCCCCATGGCCAGAGACCTTGTGTTTGGCAGGTTGTCCAAAGTCCAGTGTAGTTGAAACCAGTGTGGCCCATGAGGGCCCGCCCATGCTCGCGGGCCACATTGGTCACAAACACACATTGTGACCCTCAGCATGAGCCCAGTCCTCAAGTAAGGCCTCTCAGTGGCTGGATGAAGAGACAGCATATTGGGCCTGCCATGCACCTAGGCCCCAATTTTTAACCATAGTTTGGGTTGTCCCTTCACTCTTCCCCAGGGCTCTGCTTTGCAATTCCTATTTTGTTCGGACACCTGAGGTAATAAACCTGAAAGGAGACCTCCCATCCGACAATTGAAGAAAAACTATTGGGACCGGGCCAAATCCACAGAGAGGAAGATTCGTCCATATCCCATGAGGCCTCCCCACATTCTACAGCCATTGTTGATACAAAATCCAGAGACAAAAGCCTGAGCAAGTGCCTCAGACTCGCTCTTTCTTCATATCCTGAGGGGTACTTCTCATGGTTTGTAGATTGGGCCTCCCATACCTACGTCCCAAAACCTTAGCTGAGTTTGTGTTTTCAGACTTCTGTCCTCAAAGTCCTGGGCCGCACACCCTCCAGGCTGGGGCCCCTGGAGCCACACATTAGGACTGTGCCTACCCAATCCATGGGAATTCTGCCCATTCCATTGTCCAAAATCTCACCAATTAAGAAAACTCTCCAAAGTCCCCGAGGCCATCCCAATAGTGTAGGTCTCCAGGGACAAACAAGGGCGGTGTGACACCAGGTGAGCATCTCCCTCCACTCATTCCATAGATGGATATCACCAGAGAAGAAGATTGAACCAGACAGGACCCTAGGCCATAATCGGATCCATTGTTTTGGTTTACAGGCATGTCTCCTCAAAAGCCTGGTTTCCAATACCAGCATAGGGGGTTTCCTGAGGCACCCCTCAGAACAAATCTCATCTCCACAAGGAAACTTGTGCATGGGAGGTATGTCAAAAGCTTAGGAGAATACTTCAGGGTCCCGGTGCCAACACCCCATTCCAAGGCCCTCATGGACACAAACACACAATGGGCCCGACCCTAAAAGTCCATTTCAACTCAGCCACGCCGGTTGCTCCCGCAGAGCTATCCGATCTCAACTGTCTTGTTGCTAGGAGACATTTGGAATGCGAGGCCCGCTTCCCAGGCATCCACCCCGAACGGTGCTCTGGAGTCCTTCCATATGGGATATCCTGGAGCTTCCCAACAGGTCTCAATTGTCCCACAGAAGGAATCCTTGAAGGGGGCATCCCACAACTCCCAACGTGGGAAAACCTCCATGGCCTTGAGATTCCGCTCCGTTCATGAAGGGGCAGTCATGCACAGAAACTCCAACCCGAGCCAACGTCTGATCCTCGCCGTGACTTCAGATGCATGAAATATTGGTTCAGATCTGCAGGAGGTACCTGCCGTGCCCTCGGCCTGAAGCCCAAGTCTAGCTTGTGTTCTCAGACTTCTGTCCTCACACTCCTGGCCCAGAAGCCCTCAAGTTTGGCAATTCTGGAACCAAAGTGCAGCACTCTGCCTGCCCTCTAGAAAAAATATCTTGCCTATTGAGCTCCCCAGGCACCTCAAATGAGGATAAACCTATACGGCACTCGACTGTACCCAAATCATATAGTCTAACCTGGGACTAATGCACTGACTGACACAACCTGAGCCCGAACCTCCTGACCAACACCCAGGCAGCTGACCGCACACTGAGCATATCAGACCCGCCATGGCCTTAGGTCGTCATCTCTTCCCAACTTCGGTTTTTCAGGCTTCAGAACATAGACCTTATCTCCAACCACTGCCCAGGGTTGAAAATGATGCAGATATCAGAACACATTCCCCATGGCCAGAGACCTTGTGTTTGGCAGGTTGTCCAAAGTCCAGTGTAGTTGAAACCAGTGTGGCCCATGAGGCCCCGCCCATGCTCGCGGGCCACATTGGTCACAAACACACATTGTGACCCTCAGCATGAGCCCAGTCCTCAAGTAAGGCCTCTCAGTGGCTGGATGAAGAGACAGCATATTGGGCCTGCCATGCACCTAGGCCCCAATTTTTAACCATAGTTTGGGTTGTCCCTTCACTCTTCCCCAGGGCTCTGCTTTGCAATTCCTATTTTGTTCGGACACCTGAGGTAATAAACCTGAAAGGAGACCTCCCATCCGACAATTGAAGAAAAACTATTGGGACCGGGCCAAATCCACAGAGAGGAAGATTCGTCCATATCCCATGAGGCCTCCCCACATTCTACAGCCATTGTTGATACAAAATCCAGAGAGAAAAGCCTGAGCAAGTGCCTCAGACTCGCTCTTTCTTCATATCCTGAGGGGTACTTCTCATGGTTTGTAGATTGGGCCTCCCATACCTACGTCCCAAAACCTTAGCTGAGTTTGTGTTTTCAGACTTCTGTCCTCAAAGTCCTGGGCCGCACACCCTCCAGGCTGGGGCCCCTGGAGCCACACATTAGGACTGTGCCTACCCAATCCATGGGAATTCTGCCCATTCCATTGTCCAAAATCTCACCAATTAAGAAAACTCTCCAAAGTCCCCGAGGCCATCCCAATAGTGTAGGTCTCCAGGGACAAACAAGGGCGGTGTGACACCAGGTGAGCATCTCCCTCCACTCATTCCATAGATGGATATCACCAGAGAAGAAGATTGAACCAGACAGGACCCTAGGCCATAATCGGATCCATTGTTTTGGTTTACAGGCATGTCTCCTCAAAAGCCTGGTTTCCAATACCAGCATAGGGGGTTTCCTGAGGCACCCCTCAGAACAAATCTCATCTCCACAAGGAAACTTGTGCATGGGAGGTATGTCAAAAGCTTAGGAGAATACTTCAGGGTCCCGGTGCCAACGCCCCATTCCAAGGCCCTCATGGACACAAACACACAATGGGCCCGACCCTAAAAGTCCATTTCAACTCAGCCACGCCGGTTGCTCCCGCAGAGCTATCCGATCTCAACTGTCTTGTTGCTAGGAGACATTTGGAATGCGAGGCCCGCTTCCCAGGCATCCACCCCGAACGGTGCTCTGGAGTCCTTCCATATGGGATATCCTGGAGCTGCCCAACAGGTCTCAATTGTCCCGCAGAAGGAATCCTTGAAGGGGGCATCCCACAACTCCCAACGTGGGAAAACCTCCATGGCCTTGAGATTCCGCTCCGTTCATGAAGGGGCAGTCATGCACAGAAACTCCAACCCGAGCCAACGTCTGATCCTCGCCGTGACTTCAGATGCATGAAATATTGGTTCAGATCTGCAGGAGGTACCTGCCGTGCCCTCGGCCTGAAGCCCAAGTCTAGCTTGTGTTCTCAGACTTCTGTCCTCACACTCCTGGCCCAGAAGCCCTCAAGTTTGGCAATTCTGGAACCAAAGTGCAGCACTCTGCCTGCCCTCTAGAAAAAATATCTTGGCTATTGAGCTCCCCAGGCACCTCAAATGAGGATAAACCTATACGGCACTCGACTGTACCCAAATCATATAGTCTAACCTGGGACTAATGCACTGACTGACACAACCTGAGCCCGAACCTCCTGACCAACACCCAGGCAGCTGACCGCACACTGAGCATATCAGACCCGCCATGGCCTTAGGTCGTCATCTCTTCCCAACTTCGGTTTTTCAGGCTTCAGAACCTAGACCTTATCTCCAACCACTGCCCAGGGTTGAAAATGATGCAGATATCAGAACACATTCCCCATGGCCAGAGACCTTGTGTTTGGCAGGTTGTCCAAAGTCCAGTGTAGTTGAAACCAGTGTGGCCCATGAGGCCCCGCCCATGCACGCGGGCCACATTGGTCACAAACACACATTGTGACCCTCAGCATGAGCCCAGTCCTCAAGTAAGGCCTCTCAGTGGCTGGATGAAGAGACAGCATATTGGGCCTGCCATGCACCTAGGCCCCAATTTTTAACCATAGTTTGGGTTGTCCCTTCACTCTTCCCCAGGGCTCTGCTTTGCAATTCCTATTTTGTTCGGACACCTGAGGTAATAAACCTGAAAGGAGACCTCCCATCCGACAATTGAAGAAAAACTATTGGGACCGGGCCAAATCCACAGAGAGGAAGATTCGTCCATATCCCATGAGGCCTCCCCACATTCTACAGCCATTGTTGATACAAAATCCAGAGAGAAAAGCCTGAGCAAGTGCCTCAGACTCGCTCTTTCTTCATATCCTGAGGGGTACTTCTCATGGTTTGTAGATTGGGCCTCCCATACCTACGTCCCAAAACCTTAGCTGAGTTTGTGTTTTCAGACTTCTGTCCTCAAAGTCCTGGGCCGCACACCCTCCAGGCTGGGGCCCCTGGAGCCACACATTAGGACTGTGCCTACCCAATCCATGGGAATTCTGCCCATTCCATTGTCCAAAATCTCACCAATTAAGAAAACTCTCCAAAGTCCCCGAGGCCATCCCAATAGTGTAGGTCTCCAGGGACAAACAAGGGCGGTGTGACACCAGGTGAGCATCTCCCTCCACTCATTCCATAGATGGATATCACCAGAGAAGAAGATTGAACCAGACAGGACCCTAGGCCATAATCGGATCCATTGTTTTGGTTTACAGGCATGTCTCCTCAAAAGCCTGGTTTCCAATACCAGCATAGGGGGTTTCCTGAGGCACCCCTCAGAACAAATCTCATCTCCACAAGGAAACTTGTGCATGGGAGGTATGTCAAAAGCTTAGGAGAATACTTCAGGGTCCCGGTGCCAACGCCCCATTCCAAGGCCCTCATGGACACAAACACACAATGGGCCCGACCCTAAAAGTCCATTTCAACTCAGCCACGCCGGTTGCTCCCGCAGAGCTATCCGATCTCAACTGTCTTGTTGCTAGGAGACATTTGGAATGCGAGGCCCGCTTCCCAGGCATCCACCCCGAACGGTGCTCTGGAGTCCTTCCATATGGGATATCCTGGAGCTGCCCAACAGGTCTCAATTGTCCCGCAGAAGGAATCCTTGAAGGGGGCATCCCACAACTCCCAACGTGGGAAAACCTCCATGGCCTTGAGATTCCGCTCCGTTCATGAAGGGGCAGTCATGCACAGAAACTCCAACCCGAGCCAACGTCTGATCCTCGCCGTGACTTCAGATGCATGAAATATTGGTTCAGATCTGCAGGAGGTACCTGCCGTGCCCTCGGCCTGAAGCCCAAGTCTAGCTTGTGTTCTCAGACTTCTGTCCTCACACTCCTGGCCCAGAAGCCCTCAAGTTTGGCAATTCTGGAACCAAAGTGCAGCACTCTGCCTGCCCTCTAGAAAAAATATCTTGCCTATTGAGCTCCCCAGGCACCTCAAATGAGGATAAACTTATACGGCACTCGACTGTACCCAAATCATATAGTCTAACCTGGGACTAATGCACTGACTGACACAACCTGAGCCCGAACCTCCTGACCAACACCCAGGCAGCTGACCGCACACTGAGCATATCAGACCCGCCATGGCCTTAGGTCGTCATCTCTTCCCAACTTCGGTTTTTCAGGCTTCAGAACCTAGACCTTATCTCCAACCACTGCCCAGGGTTGAAAATGATGCAGATATCAGAACACATTCCCCATGGCCAGAGACCTTGTGTTTGGCAGGTTGTCCAAAGTCCAGTGTAGTTGAAACCAGTGTGGCCCATGAGGCCCCGCCCATGCTCGCGGGCCACATTGGTCACAAACACACTTTGTGACCCTCAGCATGAGCCCAGTCCTCAAGTAAGGCCTCTCAGTGGCTGGATGAAGAGACAGCATATTGGGCCTGCCATGCACCTAGGCCCCAATTTTTAACCATAGTTTGGGTTGTCCCTTCACTCTTCCCCAGGGCTCTGCTTTGCAATTCCTATTTTGTTCGGACACCTGAGGTAATAAACCTGAAAGGAGACCTCCCATCCGACAATTGAAGAAAAACTATTGGGACCGGGCCAAATCCACAGAGAGGAAGATTCGTCCATATCCCATGAGGCCTCCCCACATTCTACAGCCATTGTTGATACAAAATCCAGAGACAAAAGCCTGAGCAAGTGCCTCAGACTCGCTCTTTCTTCATATCCTGAGGGGTACTTCTCATGGTTTGTAGATTGGGCCTCCCATACCTACGTCCCAAAACCTTAGCTGAGTTTGTGTTTTCAGACTTCTGTCCTCAAAGTCCTGGGCCGCACACCCTCCAGGCTGGGGCCCCTGGAGCCACACATTAGGACTGTGCCTACCCAATCCATGGGAATTCTGCCCATTCCATTGTCCAAAATCTCACCAATTAAGAAAACTCTCCAAAGTCCCCGAGGCCATCCCAATAGTGTAGGTCTCCAGGGACAAACAAGGGCGGTGTGACACCAGGTGAGCATCTCCCTCCACTCATTCCATAGATGGATATCACCAGAGAAGAAGATTGAACCAGACAGGACCCTAGGCCATAATCGGATCCATTGTTTTGGTTTACAGGCATGTCTCCTCAAAAGCCTGGTTTCCAATACCAGCATAGGGGGTTTCCTGAGGCACCCCTCAGAACAAATCTCATCTCCACAAGGAAACTTGTGCATGGGAGGTATGTCAAAAGCTTAGGAGAATACTTCAGGGTCCCGGTGCCAACGCCCCATTCCAAGGCCCTCATGGACACAAACACACAATGGGCCCGACCCTAAAAGTCCATTTCAACTCAGCCACGCCGGTTGCTCCCGCAGAGCTATCCGATCTCAACTGTCTTGTTGCTAGGAGACATTTGGAATGCGAGGCCCGCTTCCCAGGCATCCACCCCGAACGGTGCTCTGGAGTCCTTCCATATGGGATATCCTGGAGCTGCCCAACAGGTCTCAATTGTCCCGCAGAAGGAATCCTTGAAGGGGGCATCCCACAACTCCCAACGTGGGAAAACCTCCATGGCCTTGAGATTCCGCTCCGTTCATGAAGGGGCAGTCATGCACAGAAACTCCAACCCGAGCCAACGTCTGATCCTCGCCGTGACTTCAGATGCATGAAATATTGGTTCAGATCTGCAGGAGGTACCTGCCGTGCCCTCGGCCTGAAGCCCAAGTCTAGCTTGTGTTCTCAGACTTCTGTCCTCACACTCCTGGCCCAGAAGCCCTCAAGTTTGGCAATTCTGGAACCAAAGTGCAGCACTCTGCCTGCCCTCTAGAAAAAATATCTTGGCTATTGAGCTCCCCAGGCACCTCAAATGAGGATAAACCTATACGGCACTCGACTGTACCCAAATCATATAGTCTAACCTGGGACTAATGCACTGACTGACACAACCTGAGCCCGAACCTCCTGACCAACACCCAGGCAGCTGACCGCACACTGAGCATATCAGACCCGCCATGGCCTTAGGTCGTCATCTCTTCCCAACTTCGGTTTTTCAGGCTTCAGAACCTAGACCTTATCTACAACCACTGCCCAGGGTTGAAAATGATGCAGATATCAGAACACATTCCCCATGGCCAGAGACCTTGTGTTTGGCAGGTTGTCCAAAGTCCAGTGTAGTTGAAACCAGTGTGGCCCATGAGGCCCCGCCCATGCTCGCGGGCCACATTGGTCACAAACACACTTTGTGACCCTCAGCATGAGCCCAGTCCTCAAGTAAGGCCTCTCAGTGGCTGGATGAAGAGACAGCATATTGGGCCTGCCATGCACCTAGGCCCCAATTTTTAACCATAGTTTGGGTTGTCCCTTCACTCTTCCCCAGGGCTCTGCTTTGCAATTCCTATTTTGTTCGGACACCTGAGGTAATAAACCTGAAAGGAGACCTCCCATCCGACAATTGAAGAAAAACTATTGGGACCGGGCCAAATCCACAGAGAGGAAGATTCGTCCATATCCCATGAGGCCTCCCCACATTCTACAGCCATTGTTGATACAAAATCCAGAGACAAAAGCCTGAGCAAGTGCCTCAGACTCGCTCTTTCTTCATATCCTGAGGGGTACTTCTCATGGTTTGTAGATTGGGCCTCCCATACCTACGTCCCAAAACCTTAGCTGAGTTTGTGTTTTCAGACTTCTGTCCTCAAAGTCCTGGGCCGCACACCCTCCAGGCTGGGGCCCCTGGAGCCACACATTAGGACTGTGCCTACCCAATCCATGGGAATTCTGCCCATTCCATTGTCCAAAATCTCACCAATTAAGAAAACTCTCCAAAGTCCCCGAGGCCATCCCAATAGTGTAAGTCTCCAGGGACAAACAAGGGCGGTGTGACACCAGGTGAGCATCTCCCTCCACTCATTCCATAGATGGATATCACCAGAGAAGAAGATTGAACCAGACAGGACCCTAGGCCATAATCGGATCCATTGTTTTGGTTTACAGGCATGTCTCCTCAAAAGCCTGGTTTCCAATACCAGCATAGGGGGTTTCCTGAGGCACCCCTGAGAACAAATCTCATCTCCACAAGGAAACTTGTGCATGGGAGGTATGTCAAAAGCTTAGGAGAATACTTCAGGGTCCCGGTGCCAACGCCCCATTCCAAGGCCCTCATGGACACAAACACACAATGGGCCCGACCCTAAAAGTCCATTTCAACTCAGCCACGCCGGTTGCTCCCGCAGAGCTATCCGATCTCAACTGTCTTGTTGCTAGGAGACATTTGGAATGCGAGGCCCGCTTCCCAGGCATCCACCCCGAACGGTGCTCTGGAGTCCTTCCATATGGGATATCCTGGAGCTGCCCAACAGGTCTCAATTGTCCCGCAGAAGGAATCCTTGAAGGGGGCATCCCACAACTCCCAACGTGGGAAAACCTCCATGGCCTTGAGATTCCGCTCCGTTCATGAAGGGGCAGTCATGCACAGAAACTCCAACCCGAGCCAACGTCTGATCCTCGCCGTGACTTCAGATGCATGAAATATTGGTTCAGATCTGCAGGAGGTACCTGCCGTGCCCTCGGCCTGAAGCCCAAGTCTAGCTTGTGTTCTCAGACTTCTGTCCTCACACTCCTGGCCCAGAAGCCCTCAAGTTTGGCAATTCTGGAACCAAAGTGCAGCACTCTGCCTGCCCTCTAGAAAAAATATCTTGCCTATTGAGCTCCCCAGGCACCTCAAATGAGGATAAACCTATACGGCACTCGACTGTACCCAAATCATATAGTCTAACCTGGGACTAATGCACTGACTGACACAACCTGAGCCCGAACCTCCTGACCAACACCCAGGCAGCTGACCGCTCACTGAGCACATCAGACCCGCCATGGCCTTAGGTCGTCATCTCTTCCCAACTGCGGTTTTCAGGCTTCAGAACGTAGACCTTATCTCCAAACACTGCCCAGGGTTGAAAATGATGCAGAAATCAGAGCTCCTTCCCCATGGCAAGAGACCTTGTGATTGGATTGTTATCCAAAGTTCAGTGTAGTTGAAACCAGTGTGGCCCATGAGGTGCCGCCCATGCTCGCGGGCCACATTGGTCACAAACACACATGCTGACCCTCAAACTGTGCCCAGTCTTTAAGTAAGGCCACTCAGTGGCTGGATGAAGAGACAGCATATTGGGTCTGCCATGCCCCTAGGCCCCAATTTATAACCATCGTTTGGGTTGTCCCTTCACTCTTCCCCAGGGCTCTGCTTTGGAATTCCTCTTTGGTTGGGACACCTGAGGTAAAAAACCTGAGAGGAGACCTCCCATCCCACAGATTGACGGAAAGAAATTGGGACCGGGCCAAATCCACAGAGAGGAAGATTCGTCCATGGCCCATGAGGCCTCCCCACGTTCCACGCCCATCTTTGATACAAAATCCAGAGACAAAAGCCTGAGCAAGCGCCTCAGACTCGCTCTTTCTTCATATCCTGAAGAGTGCTTCTCATGGTTTGTAGATTGGCCCTGCCATACCTACGTTCCCAACCTAAGTTGAGTTTGTGTTTTCAGACTTCTGTCCTCATGTTCCTGGGCCACACACACTACTGGCTGGGGCCCCTGGAGCCACACATTAGGACTGTGCCTACCCAATCCATGGGAATTCTGCCCATTCCATTGTCCAAAATCGTACAAATTAGGAGAACTCTCCAAAGTCCCAGGGGCCATCCCAATAGTGTAGGACTCCGGGGACAAACAAGGGTGGTCTGACAACAGGTGAGCATCTACCTCCACTCATTCCATAGATGGATATCCCCAGAGAAGAAGATGGAACCAGACAGGACCCTAGGCCATATTCGGATCCATTTTTTGGTTTACAGACATGTCTCCTCAAAAGCCTGGATTGCAAGACCAGCATAGGGGGTTTCCTGAAGCACCCATCAGAACAAATCTCGTTTCCACAAGGAAACTTGTGCATGGGAGGTATGTCAAAAGCTTAGGAGAATACTTCAGGGTCCCGGTGTCACCGCCCCATTCCAAGGCCCTCATGGACACAAACACACATTAGGCCCCAACCTCGGGAAAGTCCATTTCAACACAGCCGCCCCGATTGCTCCCGCAGAGCCATCAAAACTCAACTGTCTTGTTGCTGGGAGAAAATTGGAATGCGAGGCGGGATTCCCTGGCATCGATCCTCGAACGGTGCTCTGGAGTCATTCCCTATGGGATGTCCTGGAGCTGCCCAACAGGTCTCAATTGTCCCGCAGAAGGAATCCTTGAAGGGGGCATCCCACAACTCCCAACGTGGGAAAACCTCCATGGCCTTGAGATTCCGCTCCGTTCATGAAGGGGCAGTCATGCACAGAAACTCCAACCCGAGCCAACGTCTGATCCTCGCCGTGACTTCAGATGCATGAAATATTGGTTCAGATCTGCAGGAGGTACCTGCCGTGCCCTCGGCCTGAAGCCCAAGTCTAGCTTGTGTTCTCAGACTTCTGTCCTCACACTCCTGGCCCAGAAGCCCTCAAGTTTGGCAATTCTGGAACCAAAGTGCAGCACTCTGCCTGCCCTCTAGAAAAAATATCTTGCCTATTGAGCTCCCCAGGCACCTCAAATGAGGATAAACCTATACGGCACTCGACTGTACCCAAATCATATAGTCTAACCTGGGACTAATGCACTGACTGACACAACCTGAGCCCGAACCTCCTGACCAACACCCAGGCAGCTGACCGCACACTGAGCATATCAGACCCGCCATGGCCTTAGGTCGTCATCTCTTCCCAACTTCGGTTTTTCAGGCTTCAGAACGTAGACCTTATCTCCAACCACTGCCCAGGGTTGAAAATGATGCAGATATCAGAACACATTCCCCATGGCCAGAGACCTTGTGTTTGGCAGGTTGTCCAAAGTCCAGTGTAGTTGAAACCAGTGTGGCCCATGAGGCCCCGCCCATGCTCGCGGGCCACATTGGTCACAAACACACATTGTGACCCTCAGCATGAGCCCAGTCCTCAAGTAAGGCCTCTCAGTGGCTGGATGAAGAGACAGCATATTGGGCCTGCCATGCACCTAGGCCCCAATTTTTAACCATAGTTTGGGTTGTCCCTTCACTCTTCCCCAGGGCTCTGCTTTGCAATTCCTATTTTGTTCGGACACCTGAGGTAATAAACCTGAAAGGAGACCTCCCATCCGACAATTGAAGAAAAACTATTGGGACCGGGCCAAATCCACAGAGAGGAAGATTCGTCCATATCCCATGAGGCCTCCCCACATTCTACAGCCATTGTTGATACAAAATCCAGAGAGAAAAGCCTGAGCAAGTGCCTCAGACTCGCTCTTTCTTCATATCCTGAGGGGTACTTCTCATGGTTTGTAGATTGGGCCTCCCATACCTACGTCCCAAAACCTTAGCTGAGTTTGTGTTTTCAGACTTCTGTCCTCAAAGTCCTGGGCCGCACACCCTCCAGGCTGGGGCCCCTGGAGCCACACATTAGGACTGTGCCTACCCAATCCATGGGAATTCTGCCCATTCTATTGTCCAAAATCTCACCAATTAAGAAAACTCTCCAAATTCCCCGAGGCCATCCCAATAGTGTAGGTCTCCAGGGACAAACAAGGGCGGTGTGACACCAGGTGAGCATCTCCCTCCACTCATTCCATAGATGGATATCACCAGAGAAGAAGATTGAACCAGACAGGACCCTAGGCCATAATCGGATCCATTGTTTTGGTTTACAGGCATGTCTCCTCAAAAGCCTGGATTCCAATACCAGCATAGGGGGTTTCCTGAGGCACCCCTCAGAACAAATCTCATCTCCACAAGGAAACTTGTGCATGGGAGGTATGTCAAAAGCTTAGGAGAATACTTGAGGGTCCCGGTGCCAACGCCCCATTCCAAGGCCCTCATGGACACAAACACACAATGGGCCCGATCCTAAAAGTCCATTTCAACTCAGCCACGCCGGTTGCTCCCGCAGAGCTATCCGATCTCAACTGTCTTGTTGCTAGGAGACATTTGGAATGCGAGGCCCGCTTCCCAGGCATCCACCCCGAACGGTGCTCTGGAGTCCTTCCATATGGGATATCCTGGAGCTGCCCAACAGGTCTCAATTGTCCCGCAGAAGGAATCCTTGAAGGGGGCATCCCACAACTCACGACGTGGTAAAACCTCCATGGCCTTGAGATTCCGCTCCGTTCATGAAGGGGCAGTCATGCACAGAAACTCCAACCCGAGCCAACGTCTGATCCTCGCCGTGACTTCAGAAGCATGAGATATTCGTTCAGATCTGCAGGGGGTACCAGCCGTGCCCTCGGCCTGAAGCCCAAGTCTAGCTTCTGTTCTCAGACTTGTCCTCACACTCCTGGTCCAGAATCCCTCATGTTTGGCAATACCGGACCCACAATGCAGCACTCTGCCTGCCTCTAGAAAAAATATATTGCCTAATGAGTAGCCCAGGCACCTCAAATGAGGATAAACCTACACGGCTCTCGACTGTACCTGAATTATATAGTCTAACCTGGGTACTAATTCACTGTCTGACACAACATGAACCCGAACCTCCGGACCAACAACCAGGCAGCTGACCGCACACTGAGCACATCAGACCCGCCATGGCCTTAGGTCGTCATCTCTTCCCAACTGCGGTTTTCAGGCTTCAGAACGTAGACCTTATCTCCAAACACTGCCCAGGGTTGAAAATGATGCAGAAATCAGAGCTCCTTCCCCATGGCAAGAGACCTTGTGATTGGCATGTTATCCAAAGTTCAGTGTAGTTGAAACCAGTGTGGCCCATGAGGCCCCGCCCATGCTCGCGGGCCATATTGGTCACAAACACACATGCTGACCCTCAGCCTGTGCCCAGTCTTTAAGTAAGGCCACTCAGTGGCTAGATGAAGAGACAGCATATTGGGTCTGCCATGCCCCTAGGCCCCAATTTATAACCATTGTTTGGGTTGTCCCTTCACTCATCCCCAGGGCTCTGCTTTGGAATTCCTCTTTGGTTGGGACTCCTGAGGTAACAAACCTGAGAGGAGACCTCCCATCCCACAGATTGATGGAAAGAAATTGGGACCGGGCCAAATCCACAGAGAGGAAGATTCGTCCATGGCCCATGAGGCCTCCCCACGTTCCACGCCCATCATGATACAAAATCCAGAGACAAAAGCCTGAGCCAGCGCCTCAGACTCGCTCTTTCTTCATATCCTGAAGAGTGCTTCTCATGGTTTGTAGATTGGCCCTGCCATACCTACGTTCCCAACCTAAGCTGAGTTTGTGTTTTCAGATTTCTGTCCTCAGATTCCTGGGCCACACACCCTCCAGGCTGGGGCCTCTGGAGCCAAACATTAGGACTGTGCCTACCCAATACATGGGAATTCTGCCCATTCCATTATCCAAAATCGTAAAAATTAGGAGAACTCTCCAAAGTCCCCGAGGCCATCCCAATAGTGTAGGTCTCCGGGGACAAACAAGGGCGTTCTGACACCAGCCGAGCATCTACCTCCACTCATATCATAAATGGATGTCCCCAGAGAAGAAGATGGAACCAGACAGGACCCTAGGCCATATTCGGATCCATTGCTTTGGTTTACAGACATGTCTCCACAAAAGCCTGGATTCCAAGACCAGCATAGGGGGTTTCTGAGGCACCCCTCAGAACAAATCTCGTTTCCACAAGGAAACTTGTGCATGGGACCTATGTCAAAAGCTTAGGAGAATACTTCAGGGTCCCGGTGTCACCGCCCCATTCCAAGGCCCTCATGGACACAAACACACATTAGGCCCCAACCTCGGGAAAGTCCATTTCAACACAGCCGCCCCGATTGCTCCCGCAGAGCCATCAAAACTCAACTGTCTTGTTGCTGGGAGAAAATTGGAATACGAGGCGGAATTCCCTGGCATCGATCCTCGAACGGTGCTCTGGAGTCATTCCCTATGGGATGTCCTGGAGCTGCCCAACAGGTCTCAATTGTCCCGCAGAAGGAATCCTTGAAGGGGGCATCCCACAACTCCCAACGTGGGAAAACCTCCATGGCCTTGAGATTCCGCTCCGTTCATGAAGGGGCAGTCATGCACAGAAACTCCAACCCGAGTCAACGTCTGATCCTCGCCGTGACTTCAGATGCATGAAATATTGGTTCAGATCTGCAGGAGGTACCTGCCGTGCCCTCGGCCTGAAGCCCAAGTCTAGCTTGTGTTCTCAGACTTCTGTCCTCACACTCCTGGCCCAGAAGCCCTCAAGTTTGGCAATTCTGGAACCAAAGTGCAGCACTCTGCCTGCCCTCTAGAAAAAATATCTTGCCTATTGAGCTCCCCAGGCACCTCAAATGAGGATAAACCTATACGGCACTCGACTGTACCCAAATCATATAGTCTAACCTGGGACTAATGCACTGACTGACACAACCTGAGCCCGAACCTCCTGACCAACACCCAGGCAGCTGACCGCTCACTGAGCACATCAGACCCGCCATGGCCTTAGGTCGTCATCTCTTCCCAACTGCGGTTTTCAGGCTTCAGAACGTAGACCTTATCTCCAAACACTGCCCAGGGTTGAAAATGATGCAGAAATCAGAGCTCCTTCCCCATGGCAAGAGACCTTGTGATTGGATTGTTATCCAAAGTTCAGTGTAGTTGAAACCAGTGTGGCCCATGAGGTGCCGCCCATGCTCGCGGGCCACATTGGTCACAAACACACATGCTGACCCTCAAACTGTGCCCAGTCTTTAAGTAAGGCCACTCAGTGGCTGGATGAAGAGACAGCATATTGGGTCTGCCATGCCCCTAGGCCCCAATTTATAACCATCGTTTGGGTTGTCCCTTCACTCTTCCCCAGGGCTCTGCTTTGGAATTCCTCTTTGGTTGGGACACCTGAGGTAAAAAACCTGAGAGGAGACCTCCCATCCCACAGATTGACGGAAAGAAATTGGGACCGGGCCAAATCCACAGAGAGGAAGATTCGTCCATGGCCCATGAGGCCTCCCCACGTTCCACGCCCATCTTTGATACAAAATCCAGAGACAAAAGCCTGAGCAAGCGCCTCAGACTCGCTCTTTCTTCATATCCTGAAGAGTGCTTCTCATGGTTTGTAGATTGGCCCTGCCATACCTACGTTCCCAACCTAAGTTGAGTTTGTGTTTTCAGACTTCTGTCCTCATGTTCCTGGGCCACACACACTACTGGCTGGGGCCCCTGGAGCCACACATTAGGACTGTGCCTACCCAATCCATGGGAATTCTGCCCATTCCATTGTCCAAAATCGTACAAATTAGGAGAACTCTCCAAAGTCCCAGGGGCCATCCCAATAGTGTAGGACTCCGGGGACAAACAAGGGTGGTCTGACAACAGGTGAGCATCTACCTCCACTCATTCCATAGATGGATATCCCCAGAGAAGAAGATGGAACCAGACAGGACCCTAGGCCATATTCGGATCCATTTTTTGGTTTACAGACATGTCTCCTCAAAAGCCTGGATTGCAAGACCAGCATAGGGGGTTTCCTGAAGCACCCATCAGAACAAATCTCGTTTCCACAAGGAAACTTGTGCATGGGAGGTATGTCAAAAGCTTAGGAGAATACTTCAGGGTCCCGGTGTCACCGCCCCATTCCAAGGCCCTCATGGACACAAACACACATTAGGCCCCAACCTCGGGAAAGTCCATTTCAACACAGCCGCCCCGATTGCTCCCGCAGAGCCATCAAAACTCAACTGTCTTGTTGCTGGGAGAAAATTGGAATGCGAGGCGGGATTCCCTGGCATCGATCCTCGAACGGTGCTCTGGAGTCATTCCCTATGGGATGTCCTGGAGCTGCCCAACAGGTCTCAATTGTCCCGCAGAAGGAATCCTTGAAGGGGGCATCCCACAACTCCCAACGTGGGAAAACCTCCATGGCCTTGAGATTCCGCTCCGTTCATGAAGGGGCAGTCATGCACAGAAACTCCAACCCGAGCCAACGTCTGATCCTCGCCGTGACTTCAGATGCATGAAATATTGGTTCAGATCTGCAGGAGGTACCTGCCGTGCCCTCGGCCTGAAGCCCAAGTCTAGCTTGTGTTCTCAGACTTCTGTCCTCACACTCCTGGCCCAGAAGCCCTCAAGTTTGGCAATTCTGGAACCAAAGTGCAGCACTCTGCCTGCCCTCTAGAAAAAATATCTTGCCTATTGAGCTCCCCAGGCACCTCAAATGAGGATAAACCTATACGGCACTCGACTGTACCCAAATCATATAGTCTAACCTGGGACTAATGCACTGACTGACACAACCTGAGCCCGAACCTCCTGACCAACACCCAGGCAGCTGACCGCACACTGAGCATATCAGACCCGCCATGGCCTTAGGTCGTCATCTCTTCCCAACTTCGGTTTTTCAGGCTTCAGAACGTAGACCTTATCTCCAACCACTGCCCAGGGTTGAAAATGATGCAGATATCAGAACACATTCCCCATGGCCAGAGACCTTGTGTTTGGCAGGTTGTCCAAAGTCCAGTGTAGTTGAAACCAGTGTGGCCCATGAGGCCCCGCCCATGCTCGCGGGCCACATTGGTCACAAACACACATTGTGACCCTCAGCATGAGCCCAGTCCTCAAGTAAGGCCTCTCAGTGGCTGGATGAAGAGACAGCATATTGGGCCTGCCATGCACCTAGGCCCCAATTTTTAACCATAGTTTGGGTTGTCCCTTCACTCTTCCCCAGGGCTCTGCTTTGCAATTCCTATTTTGTTCGGACACCTGAGGTAATAAACCTGAAAGGAGACCTCCCATCCGACAATTGAAGAAAAACTATTGGGACCGGGCCAAATCCACAGAGAGGAAGATTCGTCCATATCCCATGAGGCCTCCCCACATTCTACAGCCATTGTTGATACAAAATCCAGAGAGAAAAGCCTGAGCAAGTGCCTCAGACTCGCTCTTTCTTCATATCCTGAGGGGTACTTCTCATGGTTTGTAGATTGGGCCTCCCATACCTACGTCCCAAAACCTTAGCTGAGTTTGTGTTTTCAGACTTCTGTCCTCAAAGTCCTGGGCCGCACACCCTCCAGGCTGGGGCCCCTGGAGCCACACATTAGGACTGTGCCTACCCAATCCATGGGAATTCTGCCCATTCTATTGTCCAAAATCTCACCAATTAAGAAAACTCTCCAAATTCCCCGAGGCCATCCCAATAGTGTAGGTCTCCAGGGACAAACAAGGGCGGTGTGACACCAGGTGAGCATCTCCCTCCACTCATTCCATAGATGGATATCACCAGAGAAGAAGATTGAACCAGACAGGACCCTAGGCCATAATCGGATCCATTGTTTTGGTTTACAGGCATGTCTCCTCAAAAGCCTGGATTCCAATACCAGCATAGGGGGTTTCCTGAGGCACCCCTCAGAACAAATCTCATCTCCACAAGGAAACTTGTGCATGGGAGGTATGTCAAAAGCTTAGGAGAATACTTGAGGGTCCCGGTGCCAACGCCCCATTCCAAGGCCCTCATGGACACAAACACACAATGGGCCCGATCCTAAAAGTCCATTTCAACTCAGCCACGCCGGTTGCTCCCGCAGAGCTATCCGATCTCAACTGTCTTGTTGCTAGGAGACATTTGGAATGCGAGGCCCGCTTCCCAGGCATCCACCCCGAACGGTGCTCTGGAGTCCTTCCATATGGGATATCCTGGAGCTGCCCAACAGGTCTCAATTGTCCCGCAGAAGGAATCCTTGAAGGGGGCATCCCACAACTCACGACGTGGTAAAACCTCCATGGCCTTGAGATTCCGCTCCGTTCATGAAGGGGCAGTCATGCACAGAAACTCCAACCCGAGCCAACGTCTGATCCTCGCCGTGACTTCAGAAGCATGAGATATTCGTTCAGATCTGCAGGGGGTACCAGCCGTGCCCTCGGCCTGAAGCCCAAGTCTAGCTTCTGTTCTCAGACTTGTCCTCACACTCCTGGTCCAGAATCCCTCATGTTTGGCAATACCGGACCCACAATGCAGCACTCTGCCTGCCTCTAGAAAAAATATATTGCCTAATGAGTAGCCCAGGCACCTCAAATGAGGATAAACCTACACGGCTCTCGACTGTACCTGAATTATATAGTCTAACCTGGGTACTAATTCACTGTCTGACACAACATGAACCCGAACCTCCGGACCAACAACCAGGCAGCTGACCGCACACTGAGCACATCAGACCCGCCATGGCCTTAGGTCGTCATCTCTTCCCAACTGCGGTTTTCAGGCTTCAGAACGTAGACCTTATCTCCAAACACTGCCCAGGGTTGAAAATGATGCAGAAATCAGAGCTCCTTCCCCATGGCAAGAGACCTTGTGATTGGCATGTTATCCAAAGTTCAGTGTAGTTGAAACCAGTGTGGCCCATGAGGCCCCGCCCATGCTCGCGGGCCATATTGGTCACAAACACACATGCTGACCCTCAGCCTGTGCCCAGTCTTTAAGTAAGGCCACTCAGTGGCTAGATGAAGAGACAGCATATTGGGTCTGCCATGCCCCTAGGCCCCAATTTATAACCATTGTTTGGGTTGTCCCTTCACTCATCCCCAGGGCTCTGCTTTGGAATTCCTCTTTGGTTGGGACTCCTGAGGTAACAAACCTGAGAGGAGACCTCCCATCCCACAGATTGATGGAAAGAAATTGGGACCGGGCCAAATCCACAGAGAGGAAGATTCGTCCATGGCCCATGAGGCCTCCCCACGTTCCACGCCCATCATGATACAAAATCCAGAGACAAAAGCCTGAGCCAGCGCCTCAGACTCGCTCTTTCTTCATATCCTGAAGAGTGCTTCTCATGGTTTGTAGATTGGCCCTGCCATACCTACGTTCCCAACCTAAGCTGAGTTTGTGTTTTCAGATTTCTGTCCTCAGATTCCTGGGCCACACACCCTCCAGGCTGGGGCCTCTGGAGCCAAACATTAGGACTGTGCCTACCCAATACATGGGAATTCTGCCCATTCCATTATCCAAAATCGTAAAAATTAGGAGAACTCTCCAAAGTCCCCGAGGCCATCCCAATAGTGTAGGTCTCCGGGGACAAACAAGGGCGTTCTGACACCAGCCGAGCATCTACCTCCACTCATATCATAAATGGATGTCCCCAGAGAAGAAGATGGAACCAGACAGGACCCTAGGCCATATTCGGATCCATTGCTTTGGTTTACAGACATGTCTCCACAAAAGCCTGGATTCCAAGACCAGCATAGGGGGTTTCTGAGGCACCCCTCAGAACAAATCTCGTTTCCACAAGGAAACTTGTGCATGGGACCTATGTCAAAAGCTTAGGAGAATACTTCAGGGTCCCGGTGTCACCGCCCCATTCCAAGGCCCTCATGGACACAAACACACATTAGGCCCCAACCTCGGGAAAGTCCATTTCAACACAGCCGCCCCGATTGCTCCCGCAGAGCCATCAAAACTCAACTGTCTTGTTGCTGGGAGAAAATTGGAATACGAGGCGGAATTCCCTGGCATCGATCCTCGAACGGTGCTCTGGAGTCATTCCCTATGGGATGTCCTGGAGCTGCCCAACAGGTCTCAATTGTCCCGCAGAAGGAATCCTTGAAGGGGGCATCCCACAACTCCCAACGTGGGAAAACCTCCATGGCCTTGAGATTCCGCTCCGTTCATGAAGGGGCAGTCATGCACAGAAACTCCAACCCGAGTCAACGTCTGATCCTCGCCGTGACTTCAGATGCATGAAATATTGGTTCAGATCTGCAGGAGGTACCTGCCGTGCCCTCGGCCTGAAGCCCAAGTCTAGCTTGTGTTCTCAGACTTCTGTCCTCACACTCCTGGCCCAGAAGCCCTCAAGTTTGGCAATTCTGGAACCAAAGTGCAGCACTCTGCCTGCCCTCTAGAAAAAATATCTTGCCTATTGAGCTCCCCAGGCACCTCAAATGAGGATAAACCTATACGGCACTCGACTGTACCCAAATCATATAGTCTAACCTGGGACTAATGCACTGAATGACACAACCTGAGCCCGAACCTCCTGACCAACACCCAGGCAGCTGACCGCACACTGAGCATATCAGACCCGCCATGGCCTTAGGTCGTCATCTCTTCCCAACTTCGGTTTTTCAGGCTTCAGAACCTAGACCTTATCTCCAACCACTGCCCAGGGTTGAAAATGATGCAGATATCAGAACACATTCCCCATGGCCAGAGACCTTGTGTTTGGCAGGTTGTCCAAAGTCCAGTGTAGTTGAAACCAGTGTGGCCCATGAGGCCCCGCCCATGCTCGCGGGCCACATTGGTCACAAACACACATTGTGACCCTCAGCATGAGCCCAGTCCTCAAGTAAGGCCTCTCAGTGGCTGGATGAAGAGACAGCATATTGGGCCTGCCATGCACCTAGGCCCCAATTTTTAACCATAGTTTGGGTTGTCCCTTCACTCTTCCCCAGGGCTCTGCTTTGGAATTCCTATTTTGTTCGGACACCTGAGGTAATAAACCTGAAAGGAGACCTCCCATCCGACAATTGAAGAAAAACTATTGGGACCGGGCCAAATCCACAGAGAGGAAGATTCGTCCATATCCCATGAGACCTCCCCACATTCTACAGCCATTTTTGTTTTGTCCAGAAACAAAAGCCTGAGCAAGTGCCTCAGACTCGCTCTTTCTTCATATCCTGAGGGGTACTTCTCATGGTTTGTAGATTGGGCCTCCCATACCTACGTCCCAAAACCTTAGCTGAGTTTGTGTTTTCAGACTTCTGTCCTCAAAGTCCTGGGCCGCACACCCTCCAGGCTGGGGCCCCTGGAGCCACACATTAGGACTGTGCCTACCCAATCCATGGGCATTCTGCCCATTCCATTATCCAAAATCGTAAAAATTAGGAGAACTCTCCAAAGTCCCCGAGGCCATCCCAATAGTGTAGGTCTCCGGGGACAAACAAGGGCGTTCTGACACCAGCCGAGCATCTACCTCCACTCATATCATAAATGGATGTCCCCAGAGAAGAAGATGGAACCAGACAGGACCCTAGGCCATATTCGGATCCATTGCTTTGGTTTACAGACATGTCTCCACAAAAGCCTGGATTCCAAGACCAGCATAGGGGGTTTCTGAGGCACCCCTCAGAACAAATCTCGTTTCCACAAGGAAACTTGTGCATGGGACCTATGTCAAAAGCTTAGGAGAATACTTCAGGGTCCCGGTGTCACCGCCCCATTCCAAGGCCCTCATGGACACAAACACACATTAGGCCCCAACCTCGGGAAAGTCCATTTCAACACAGCCGCCCCGATTGCTCCCGCAGAGCCATCAAAACTCAACTGCCTTGTTGCTGGGAGAAAATTGGAATACGAGGCGGAATTCCCTGGCATCGATCCTCGAACGGTGCTCTGGAGTCATTCCCTATGGGATGTCCTGGAGCTGCCCAACAGGTCTCAATTGTCCCGCAGAAGGAATCCTTGAAGGGGGCATCCCACAACTCCCAACGTGGGAAAACCTCCATGGCCTTGAGATTCCGCTCCGTTCATGAAGGGGCAGTCATGCACAGAAACTCCAACCCGAGCCAACGTCTGATCCTCGCCGTGACTTCAGATGCATGAAATATTGGTTCAGATCTGCAGGAGGTACCTGCCGTGCCCTCGGCCTGAAGCCCAAGTCTAGCTTGTGTTCTCAGACTTCTGTCCTCACACTCCTGGCCCAGAAGCCCTCAAGTTTGGCAATTCTGGAACCAAAGTGCAGCACTCTGCCTGCCCTCTAGAAAAAATATCTTGCCTATTGAGCTCCCCAGGCACCTCAAATGAGGATAAACCTATACGGCACTCGACTGTACCCAAATCATATAGTCTAACCTGGGACTAATGCACTGACTGACACAACCTGAGCCCGAACCTCCTGACCAACACCCAGGCAGCTGACCGCACACTGAGCATATCAGACCCGCCATGGCCTTAGGTCGTCATCTCTTCCCAACTTCGGTTTTTCAGGCTTCAGAACCTAGACCTTATCTCCAACCACTGCCCACGGTTGAAAATGATGCAGATATCAGAACACTTTCCCCATGGCCAGAGACCTTGTGTTTGGCAGGTTGTCCAAAGTCCAGTGTAGTTGAAACCAGTGTGGCCCATGAGGCCCCGCCCATGCTCGCGGGCCACATTGGTCACAAACACACATTGTGACCCTCAGCATGAGCCCAGTCCTCAAGTAAGGCCTCTCAGTGGCTGGATGAAGAGACAGCATATTGGGCCTGCCATGCACCTAGGCCCCAATTTTTAACCATAGTTTGGGTTGTCCCTTCACTCTTCCCCAGGGCTCTGCTTTGGAATTCCTATTTTGTTCGGACACCTGAGGTAATAAACCTGAAAGGAGACCTCCCATCCGACAATTGAAGAAAAACTATTGGGACCGGGCCAAATCCACAGAGAGGAAGATTCGTCCATATCCCATGAGACCTCCCCACATTCTACAGCCATTTTTGTTTTGTCCAGAAACAAAAGCCTGAGCAAGTGCCTCAGACTCGCTCTTTCTTCATATCCTGAGGGGTACTTCTCATGGTTTGTAGATTGGGCCTCCCATACCTACGTCCCAAAACCTTAGCTGAGTTTGTGTTTTCAGACTTCTGTCCTCAAAGTCCTGGGCCGCACACCCTCCAGGCTGGGGCCCCTGGAGCCACACAATAGGACTGTGCCTACCCAATCCATGGGAATTCTGCCCATTCCATTGTCCAAAATCTCACCAATTAAGAAAACTCTCCAAATTCCCCGAGGCCATCCCAATAGTGTAGGTCTCCAGGGACAAACAAGGGCGGTGTGACACCAGGTGAGCATCTCCCTCCACTCATTCCATAGATGGATATCACCAGAGAAGAAGATTGAACCAGACAGGACCCTAGGCCATAATCGGATCCATTGTTTTGGTTTACAGGCATGTTTCCTCAAAAGCCTGGATTCCAATACCAGCATAGGGGGTTTCCTGAGGCACCCCTCAGAACAAATCTCATCTCCACAAGGAAACTTGTGCATGGGAGGTATGTCAAAAGCTTAGGAGAATACTTCAGGGTCCCGGTGCCAACGCCCCATTCCAAGGCCCTCATGGACACAAACACACAATGGGCCCGATCCTAAAAGTCCATTTCAACTCAGCCACGCGGGTTGCTCCCGCAGAGCTATCCGATCTCAACTGTCTTGTTGCTAGGAAACATTTGGAATGCGAGGCCCGCTTCCCAGGCATCCACCCCGAACGGTGCTCTGGAGTCCTTCCATATGCGATATCCTGGAGCTGCCCAACAGGTCTCAATTGTCCCGCAGAAGGAAGCCTTGAAGGGGGCATCCCACAACTCCCAATGTGGGAAAACCTCCATGGCCTTGAGATTCCGCTCCGTTCATGAAGGGGCAGTCATGCACAGAAACTCCAACCCGAGCCAACGTCTGATCTTTGCCGTGACATCAGATGCATGAGATATTGGTTCAGATGTGCAGGGGGTACCTGCCTTACCCTCGGGCCTGAAGCCCAAGTCTAGTTGTGGTCTCAGACTTCTGTCCACATCTGTCTATGGGTCTGAGTGCAGGTAGGTGCTCAGTTGGGCTCAGATTGCCCCTGTTTTTCCTGGGAAGCCACCACTATTGAGATGGATCAGGGACTTCGGAGGTTTATCCTATTAGAAGGGTTGTGGCCATTGGAATGGGCACACACAATTCCCTAGGAGAGGGCAAGTACAGTCCTCAGGTTTGGCTCCAGGGTCCTGAGCCTGTAGGTTTTGTAGGCCAGGGCTGTTTGGACAGTTGTCTGAAAACACAAACTCGGCTTATGTTTCGGGTCATAGGTATGGCAGGACTGATCTACAGACCATGAAGAGAACACTTCGGGATTTGAAAGAAGGGCGAGTGCGAGGCCCCTGCTCAAGTTTTTGTCTCTGGATATCGTTTCACTCATGGTCGTGAAATTTCTGGGGGACTTCATGGGAAATGGACGAGTCTTACTCTCTTGTGGTTTGGCCCCGTCCAAAGAGTTTGGGGGCATTCTATGGGCTGGAAGAAGTCCGTTTTTTGTTGTTGTTGTTGTTGTTGTTTTCTTTTTTAACCTCAGGTGTCCCACCAAATGAGGGATTCCAGAGTAGAGCCCTGGGGAGGGGCGACTGGACAATCAGAAATCGGGTTAAAAATTGGGGCCTAGGGACATGTCAAGCCCATTATGATATCTAATGGTCCAGCCACTGAGAGGACTTACTAGAGGACAGAACTCATGCTGAGGGTCACAATGCGTGTGTATGCCCTCGTCGCACTCAAAATGGGTGAGGCCTCAGGGTGAATGCTGGTTTCTCCTCTACTGAACGTTGGACAAGTGCCAACCACAAGGTTTCTTGCCATGGGTAAGGGGGAGTTCTGATTTCTGCATCACACTCACCCCTGGGCAGTGATTGCAGATAAGGTCTCGTTTTGAAGCCTGAACTGAGGTAGGGAAGAGAAGGCGACCTAAGGCCATGGCAGGTCTGATGTGCTCAATGTGCGGTCAGCTGCCTGATGTTGGTCCGGAGTTTCGGGCTCAGGTCTTGTCAGAGAGTGCATTAGTGCTCTGGTTAGACTATATAATTTGGGTACAGTCGAGTGCCGTGTAGGTTTATCCTCATTTGAGGTGCCTGGGCAGCTCATTAGGCAAGATATTTTTTCTAGAGGGCTGGCAGAGTGCTGCATTGTGGGTCCGAAATTGCCAAACCTGAGGTCTCCTGGGCCAATAGTGTGAGGACAGAAGTCTTAGAACACAAGCTAGACTTGGGCTTCAGGCCGATGGCACGGCAGTTACCCCCTGCAGATCGGAACCAATATCTAATGCATCTGAATTCACGGCGAGGATCAGACGTTGGCTCAGGTTGGATTTTCTGTGCATGACTGCCCCTTCATGAACGGACCGGAATCTCAAGGCCATGGAGGTTTTCCCACGTTGGGAGTTGTGGGATTCCCCCTTCATGGATTCCTTCTGAGGGACAATCGAGACTGGTTGGGCAGCTCCAGGACATCCCATAAGGAATGACTCCAGATCACCATTGGAGGATGGATGCCAGGGAAGCCCGCCTCGCATTCCAATTGTCTTTTAGCAACAAGACAGGTGAGATCGGATGGCTATGCTGGAGCAACCGGGGTGGCTGAGTTGAATTGGATTTTTCCTCAGAATGGAGCCTAAGGTGTGTTTGTGTCCATGAGGGCCTTGGAGGATGGATGCCCAGGTAAACCGCCTCGCATTCCAATTGTCTCCTAGCAACAAGACAGTTGAGATGGAATGGCCTGCGGGAGCAACCTTGGTGGCTGAGTTGAAATGGACTTTCCTGAGGATAGGGCCTAATGTGTTTTTGTGTCCATGAGGGCGTTGGAATGGGGGGGTGGCACCGGGACCCTGAAGTATTCTCCTAACCTTTGGACATAGCTCCCAAGCACAAGTTTCCTTGTGAAGACGATTTTTGTTCTGATGGGTGCCTCAGGAAACCACCTTTGCTGGTATTGGAATCCGGGATTTTGAGGAGACATGCCTGTAAACCAAATAATGGATCCGATTATGGCCTAGGGTCCTGTCTGGTTCAATCTTCTTCTCTGGGGACATCCATCTATGGTATGAATGGAGGTAGATGCTCAGCTGGTGGCAGACCACCCTTGTTTGTCCCTGGAGACTTACACTATTGGGATGGCTTCTGGGATGTTGGAGTGTTCTCCTAATTTGTACGATTTTGGACAATGGTATGGGCAGAATTCCCATGGATTGGGTAGGCACAGTCCTAATTTGTGGCTCCAGAGGCCCCAGCCTGGAGTGTGTGTGGCCCAGGAATTTGAAGACAGAAGTCTGAAAACACAAAGTCAGCTTAGGTTAGGGGACGTAGGTATGGCAGGTCCAATCTACAACCATGAGAAGAACTCTTCAGGATATGAAAAAAGAGTGATTCTGAGGTGCTTCCTCAGGCATTTGTCTGTGGATTTTGTATCAAAGATGGGCGTCAAATGTGGGAAGACCTCATGGGCCATGGACGAATCTTCCTCTCTGTGGATTTGGCCCGGTCCCAATTTCTTTCCGTGAATCTGTGGGATGGGAGGTCTCCTCTCGGGTTTGTTACCTCAGGTGTACAACCAAAGAGGAATTCCTAAGGAGAGCCCTGGGGAAGAGTGAAGGGACAACCCAAATTATGGTTAAAAAATGGGGCCTAGGGGCATGGCAGGCCCAATATGCTGTCTCTTCTTCCAGCCACTGAGTGGCCTTACTTGAGGACGGGGTTCAGGCTGAGGGTCACAATGTGTGTTTGTGACTAATGTGGCCTGCGAACAGGGGAGGGGCCTCATGTGCCACACTGGTTTCATCTACTTTGAATTTTGGACAACATGCTAATCACAAGGTCTCTTGCCATGTTGAAGGAGCTCTGATTTCTTCATCATTTTCAACCCTGGGCAGTGGTTGGAGATAAGGTCTAGGTTCTGAAGCCTGGAAACCGCAGTTGGGAAGAGATGACGAACTAAGGCCATGGCGGGTCTGATGTGCTCAGTGTGCGGTCAGCTGCCTGGGTGTTGGTCCGGAGGTTCTCTTTCAGGTTGTGTCAGACAGTGCATTAGTGCCCAGGTTAGATATATAATTTAGGTACATTCTAGTGCCGTGTAGGTTTATCATCATTTGAGGTGCCTGGGCAACACATTAGGCAATATATTTTTTCTAGAGGGCAAGCAGAGTGCTGCATTGTGGGTCCGGTATTGCCGAACATGAGGGATTCTGGACCAGGAGTGTGAGGACAAGTCTGAGAACAGAAGCTAGACTTGGGCTTCAGGCCGAGGGCATGGCTGGTACCCGTTGCAGATCTGAACGAATATCTCATGCTTCTGAAGTTACGGCGAGGTTCAGACGTTGACTCAAGTTGGAGTCTGTGCTGACTGCCCCTTCATGAACGGAGCGGAATCTCAAGGCCATGGAGGTTTTTCCACGTTGGGAGTTTTGGGATGCCCCCTTCAAGGATTCCTTCTGTGGGACAATTGAGACCTGGTGGGCAGCTCCAGGATATCCGATATGGAATGACACCAGAGCACCGTTCGGGGATGGATGCCAGGGAAGCCGGCCTCGCATTCTAATTGTCTCCTAGCAACAAGACAGTTGAGATCTGAAGGCCATGCCGGAGCAACCGGGGTGGCTGAGTTGAAATGGACTTTCCCGAGGATGTGGCCTAATATGTGTTTGTGTCCATGAGAACTTGCAATGGGGCGGTGGCACCGGGACCCTGAAGTATTCTCCTAAGCTTTTGACATAGGTCCCATGCACAAGTTTCCTTGTGGAGACGAGATTTGTTCTGATGGGTGCCTCAGGAAGCCCCCTGCTGGTCTTGGAATCCAGGCTTTTGAGGAGACATGCCTGTAAACAAAAGCAATGGACCCGATTATGGCCTAGGGTACTGTCTGGTTCCATCTTCTTCTCTGGGGACATCCATCTATGGTATGAGTGTAGGTAGATGCTCAGCTGGTGTCAGACCGCCCTTGTTTGTCCCGGGAGACCTACACTATTGGGATGGCCTCGGGAACTTTGGAGGGCTCTCCTAATTTGTACGATTTTGGACAATGGAATGGGCAGAATTCCCATGGATTGGGTAGACACAGTCCTAATGTGTGGCTCCAGGGGACCCAGGTTGGAGGGTGTGTGGCCCAGGAATTTGAGGACAGAGGTCTGAGAACACAAACTCAGCTTAGGTTTGGGGACGTAGGTATGGCAGGTCCAATCTACAAATCATGTGAAGAACTCTTCAGGATATGAAGAAAGAGCGAGTCTGAGGCACTTGGTCAGGCTTTTGTATCTGGATTTTTTATCAAAGATGGGCGTGGAATGTGGGGAGGCCTCATGGGCCATGGACGAAACTTCCTATCTGTGGATTTGGCCCGGTCCCAATTTCTTTCCGTCAATCTGTGGGATGGGAGGTCTCCTCTCAGGTTTGTTACCTCAGGTGTCCCAACCAAAGAGGAATTCCTAAGCAGAGCCCTGGGGTGAAGAGTGAAGTGACAACCCAAATTATCGTTAAAAAATGGGGCTTAGGGGCATGGCAGGCCAAATATGCTGTCTCTTCTTCCAGCCACTGAGTGGCCTTACGTGAGGACGGGGTTCAGGCTGAGGGTCACAATGTGTGTTTGTGACTAATGTTGCCCGCCAGCAGGGGCGGGGCCTCATGTGCCACACTGTTTTCATCTACACTGAACTTTGGACAACATGCCAATCACAAGGTCTCTTGCCATGGGGAAGGAGCTCTGATTTCTGCATCATTTTCAACCCTGGGCAGTGGTTGGAGATAAGGTCTAGTTTCTGAAGCCTGGAAACCGCAGTTGGGAAGAGATGACGACCTAAGGCCATGGCGGGTCTGATGTGCTCAGTTTGCGGGCAGCTGCCTGGGTGTTGGTCCGGAGTTTCGGGTTCAGGTTGTGTCAGACTGTGCATTAGTGCCCAGGTTAGATATATAATTTAGGTACATTCTAGTGCCGTGTAGGTTTATCCTCATTTGATGTGCCTGGGCAACTCATTAGGCAATATATTTTTTTCTAGAGGGCAAGCAGAGTGCTGCATTGTGGGTCCGGTATTGCCGAACATGAGGGATTCTGGACCACGAGTGTGAGGACAAGTCTGAGAACAGAAGCTAGACTTGGGCTTCAGGCCGAGGGCATGGCTGGTACCCCTTGCTGATCTGAACGAATATCTCATGCTTCTGAAGTTATGGCGAGGTTCAGACGTTGGCTCAGGTTGGAGTTTCTGTGCTGACTGCCCCTTCATGAATGGAGCGGAATCTCAAGGCCATGGAGGTTTTCCCACGTTCGGAGTTTTGGAATGCCCCCTTCAAGGATTCCTTCTGCGGGCCAGTTGAGACCTGTTGGGCAGCTCCATGTTATCCCATATGGAATGAGTCCAGAGCACCGTTCGGGGATGGATGCCAGGGAAGCCGGCCTCGCATTCTAATTGTCTCCTAGCAACAAGACAGTTGAGATCGAAGGCTCTGCGGGAGCAACCAGGGTGGCTGAGTTGAAATGGACTTTCCCGAGCATGGGGCCTAATATGTGTTTGTGTCCATGAGGGCCTTGGAATGGGGCGGTGGCACCGGAACTCTGAAGTTTTCTCCTAAGCTTTTGACATAGGTCCCATGCACAAGTTTCCTTGTGGAGACGAGATTTGTTCTGATGGGTGCCTCTGGAAACCCGCTTTGCTGGTCTTGGAATCCAGGCTTTTGAGGAGACATGCCTGTAAACCAAAGCAATGGATCTGATTATGGCCTAGGGTCCTGTCTGGTTCCATCTTCTTCTCTGGGGACATCCATCTATGGTATGAGTGTAGGTAGATGCTCAGGTGGTGTCAGACCGCCCTTGTTTGTCCCGGGAGACCTACACTATTGGGATGGCCTCGGGAACTTTGGAGGGTTCTCCTAATTTGTACGATTTTGGACAATGGAATGGGCTGAATTCCCATGGATTGGGTAGGCACATTCCTAATGTGTGGCTCCAGGGGCCCCAGGTTGGAGGGTGTGTGGCACAGGAATTTGAGGACAGAGGTCTGAAAACACAAACTCAGCTTAGGTTGGGGACGAAGGTATGGCAGGTCCAATCTACAAATCATGTGAAGAACTCTTCAGGATATGAAGAAAGAGCGAGTCTGATGCACGTGCTCAGGCTTTTGTCTCTGGATTTTGTATCAAAGATGGGCATGGGATGTGGGGAGGCCTCATGGTCCATGGACGAATCTTCCTCTCTGTGGATTTGGCCCGGTCCCAATTTCTTTCCGTCGTTCTGTGGGATGGGAGGTCTCCTCTCAGGTTTGTTAATTCAGGTGTCCCAACCAAAGAGGAATTCCAAAGCAGAGCCCTGGGGAAGAGTGAAGGGACAACCCAAACAATGGTTATAAATTGGGGCCTAGGGGCATGGCAGACCCAATATGCTGTCTCTTCATCCAGCCACTGAGTGGCCTTACTTAAAGACTGGGCACAGGCTGAGGGTCAGCATGTGTGTTTGTGACCAATGTGGCCTGCGAGCATGGGCGGGGCCTCAAGGGCCACACTGGTTTCAACTACAAGAACTTTGGATAACATGCCAATCACAAGGTCTCTTGCCATGGGGAAGGAGCTCTGATTTCTGCATCATTTTCAACCCTGGGCAGTGTTTGGAGATAAGGTCTACGTTCTGAAGACTGAAAACCGCAGTTGGGAAGAGATGACGACCTAAGGCCATGGCGGGTCTGATGTGCTCAGTGTGCGGTCAGCTGCCTGGTTGTTGGTCCGGAGGTTCGGGTTCAGGTTGTGTCAGACAGTGAATTAGTACCCAGGTTAGACTATATAATTCAGGTACAGTCGAGAGCCGTGTAGGTTTATCCTCATTTGAGGTGCCTGGGCTACTCATTAGGCAATATATTTTTTCTAGAGGCAGGCAGAGTGCTGCATTGTGGGTCCGGTATTGCCAAACATGAGGGATTCTGGACCAGGAGTGTGAGGACAAGTCTGAGAACAGAAGCTAGACTTGGGCTTCAGGCCGAGGGCACGGCTGGTACCCCCTGCAGATCTGAACGAATATATCATGCTTCTGAAGTCACGGCGAGGATCAGACTTTGGCTCAGGTTGTAGTTTCTGTGCATAACTGCCCCTTCATGAACGGAGAGGAATCTCAAGGCCATGGAGGTTTTCCCACGTAGGGAGTTGTGGGATGCCCCCTTCAAGGATTCCTTCTGCGGGACAATTGAGACCTGTTTGGCAGCTCCAAAATATCCCATATGGAATGACTCCAGAGCACTGTTCGAGGATGGATGCCAGGGAAGCCCGCCTCGCATTCCAATTGTCTCCTAGCAACAAGACAGTGGAGATCGGATGGCTCTGCGGGAGACACCGGGGTGGCTGAGTTCAAATGGACGTTCCCGAGCATGGGGCCTAATGTGTATTTGTTTCCATGAGGACCTTGGAATGGGGCGGTGGCTTCGGGACTCGGAAGTATGCTCCTAAGTTTTTGACATAGGTCCCATGCACAAGTTTCCTCGTGGAGACGAGATTTTTTCTGATGGGTGCCTCAGGAAACACCCTATGCTGGTATTAGAATCCAGGATTTTGAGGAGACATGCCTGTAAACCAAAGAAGTGGATCCGATTATGGCCTAGGGTCCTGTCTGTTTCCATCTCCTTCTCTGGGGACATCCATCTATGGTATGAGTGGAGGTAGATGCTCAGCTGGTGTCAGACTGCCCTTGTTTGTCCACAGACACCTACATATTGGGATGGCCTCGGGGACTTTGGAGGGTTCTCCTAATTTGTACAATTTTGGACAATGGAATGGTCAGAATTCCCATAGATTGGGTAGGCACAGTCCTAATGTCTGGCTCCAGGGGCCCCAGCCTGGAGGGTGTGTGGCCCAGGACTTTGAGGACAGAAGTCTGAAAACACAGACACAGCTTAGGTTTGGGGACGTAGGTATGGCAGGCCCAATCTACAAACCATGAGAAGAATTCTTCAGGATATGAAGAAAGAGCGAGTCTGAGGCGCTTGCTCAGGCTTTGGTCTCTGGATTTTGTATCAACGATGGCCGTGGAATGTGGGGAGACTTCATGGGCCATGGACGATTCTTCCTCTCTGTGGATTTGGACCGGTCCCAATTGTATTTCGTCAATCTGTGGGATGGGAGGTCTCCTTTCAGGTTTGTAACCTCAGGTGTCCCAACCAAAGAGGAATTCCAAACAGAGCCCTGGGGAAGAGTGAAGGGACAACCCAAACTATGGTTAAAATTTGGGGCCTAGGGGCATGTCAGGCCCCATATGCTGTCTCTTCACCAGCCACTGAGAGGCCTTACTTGAGAACTGGGCTCAGGCTGAGGGTCACAATGTGTGTTTGTGTCCAATGTGGCCCGGGAGAGTGGGCGTGGCCTCATGGGCCACACCGTTTTCATCTACACTGAACTTTGGACAACATGCCAATCACAAGGTCTCTTGCCATGGTGAAGGAGTTCTGATTTCTGCATTATTTTCAACCCTGGGCCGTGGTTGGAGATAAGGTCTAGGTTCGGAAGACGAAAACTGCAGTTGGGAAGAGATGATGACCTAAGGCCATGGTGGGTCTGATGTGCTCAGTGTGCGGTCAGCTGCCTGGTTGTTGGTCAGGAGTTTCGGGCTCAGGTTGTGTCAGACAGTGCATTAGTGCCCAGGTTAGACTATATAATTTGGATACAGTCGATTGCCGTGTATGTTGATCCTTATTTGAGGTACCCGGGCAGTTCCTTAGACAAGATATTTTTTCTAGAGGGCAGGTAGAGTGCTGCATTTTGGTTCCGGAATTGCCAAACGTGAGAGCTTCTGGGCCAGCAGTGTGAGGACAGAAGTCTGAGACCACAAGCTAGACTTGGGCTTCAGGCCGAGGGCAAGGCAGGTACCCCCTACACATCTGAACCAATATCTCATGCATCTGTAGTCACGGCGAGGATCCGACGTTGGCCTAGGTTGTAGTTTCTGTGCATGACTGCCCCTTCATGAACGGAGAGGAATCTCAAAGCCATGGAGTTTTTCCCACGTTGGGAGTTGTGGGATGGCCCCTTCAAGGATTCCTTCTGCGGGACAATTGAGACCTGTTGGGCAGCTCCAAAACATGCCATATGGAATGACTCCAGAGCACCGTTCGAGGATGGATTCCAGGGAAGCCCACCTCGCTCTCCAATTGTCTCCTAGCAACAAGACAGTTGAGTTCGGATGGCTGTGCGGGAGCAACCTGGTTGGCTGTGTTGATATGGACTTTCCTGAGCATGGGGCCTAATGTGGGTTTGTGTCCATGAGGACCTTGGAATGGGGCGGTGGCACCGGGACTCTGAATTATTCTCCTAAGATTTTGACATAGGTCCCATGCACAAGTTTCCTCGTGGAGACGAGATTTTTTCTTTTGGGTGCCTCAGGAAAGCCCCTATGCTGGTATAGGAATCCAGGATTTTGAGGAGACATGCCTTTAAACCAAAGCAATGGATCCGATTATGGCCTAGGGTCCTGTCTGGTACCATATCCTTCTCTGGGGACATCCATCTATGGTATGAGTGGAGGTAGATGCTCAGCTGGTGTCAGACCGCCCTTGTTTGTCCACAGACACCTACATATTGGGATGGCCTCGGGGACTTTGGGGGGTTCTCCTAATTTGTACAATTTTGGACAATGGAATGGGCAGAATCCCCATGCATGGGGTAGGCACAGTCCTAATGTGTGGCTCCAGAGGCCCCAGCCTGGAGGGTGTGTGGCCCAGGACTTTGAGGACAGAGGTCGGAAAACACAAAGGCAGCTTAGGTTTGGGGACGTAGGTATGGCAGGCCCAATCTACAAACCATGAGAAGAAATCTTCAGGAAACGAAGAAAGAACGAGTCTGAGGCGCTTGCTCAGGCTTTGGTGTCTGGATTTTGTGTCAACGATGGCCATGGAATGAGGGGAGGCCTCATGGGCCATGGACGAACTTCCTCTCTTGGGATTTGGCCCGGTCCCAATTGTTTTTCGTCAATCTGTGGGATGGGAGGTCTCCTTTCAGGTTTGTTACCTCAGGTGTCCCAACCATAGAGGAATTCCAAACAGAGCCCTGGGAAGAGTGAAGGGACAACTCAAACTATGGTTAAAATTTGGGGCCTAGGGGCATGGCAGGCCCCATATGCTATCTCTTCATCCAGCCACTGAGAGGCCTTACTTGAGGACTGGGCTCAGGCTGAGGGTCACAATGTGTGTTTGTGACCAATGTGTCCCGCAAGCAGGGTCCGAGCCTCATGGGCCACACTGGTTTCAACTACACTGAACTTTGGACAACATGCCAATCACACGGTCTCTTGCAATGGGGAAGGAGTTCTGATTTCTGCATCATTTTCAACCCTGGGAAGTGGTTGGAGATAAGGTCTAGGTTCGGAAGCCTGAAAACCGCAGTTGGGAAGAGATGATGACTTAAGGCCATAGTGGGTCTGATGTGCTCAGTGTGCGGTCAGCTGCCTGGTTGTTGGTCAGGAGTTTCGGGCTCAGGTTGTGTCAGACAGTGCATTAGTGCCCATGTTAGACTATATAATTTGGGTACAGTCGAGTTCCGTGAAGGTTGATCATCTTGTGGTGCCTGGGAAGCTCATTAGGCAAGATATTTTTTCTAGAGGGCAGGCAGAGTACTGCATTGTGGGTCCGGAATTGCCAAACGTGAGGGCTTCTGGGCCAGTAGTGTGAGGACAGAAGTCTGAGAGCACAAGCTAGACTTGGGCGTCAGGCCGAGTGCAAGGCAGGTACCCCCTGCACATCTGAACCCATATCTCATGCATCTGAAGTCACGGCAGGATCAGACGTTGACTCAGGTTGTAGTTTCTGTGCATGACTGCCCTTCATGAACGGAGAGGAATCTCAATGCCATGGAGGTTTTGCCTCGTTGGGAGTTGTGGGATGCCCCCTTCAAGGATTCCTTCTGCGGGACAATTGAGACCTGTTGGGCAGCCCCAAAACATCCCATATGGAATGACTCCAGAGTACCGTTCGAGGATGGATGCCAGGGATGCCCGCCTCACATTCCAATTGTCTCCTAGCAACAAGACAGTGGAGATCGGATGGCTCTGCAGGAGCAACCGGGGTGGCTGATTTGAAATGGACTTTCGTGAGCATGGGGCCTAATGTGTGTTTGTGTCCATGAGGACCTTGGAATGGGGCGGTGGCACCGGCTCTGAAGTATTCTCCTAAGATTTTGACATAGGTCCCATGCACAAGTTTCCTCGTGGAGACGAGATGTTTTCTGATGGGTGCCTCAGGAAACCCCCTATGCTGGTATTGGAATCCAGGATTTTGAGGAGACATGCCTGTAAACCAAAGCAATGGATCCGATTATGGCCTAGGGTCCTGTCTGGTTCCATCTCCTTCTCTTGGGACATCCATCTATGGTATGAGTGGAGGTAGATGCTCAGCTGGTGTCAGACCGCCCTTGTTTGTCCAAAGAGACCTACATATTGGGATGGCCTCGGGGACTTTGAGGGTTCTCCTAATTTGTACAATTTTGGACAATGGAATGGGCAGAATTCCCATGCATGAAGTAGGCACAGTCCTAATATGTGGCTCCAGGGGCCCCAGCCAGGAGGGTGTGTTGCCCAGGACTTTGAGGACAGAAGTCGGAAAACACAAACTCAGCTAGGTTCTGAATCCTGAAAACCGCAGTTGGGAAGAGATGATGACCTAAGGCCATGGTGGGTCTGATGTGCTCAGTGTGCGGTCAGCTGCCTGGTTGTTGGTCAGGAGGTTCGGGCTCAGGTTGTAGTTTCTGTGCATGACTGCCCCTTCATGACCTACATAGGTCCCATGCACAAGTTTCTTCGTGGAGACGAGATTATTTCTGATGGGTGCCTCAGGAAACCCCCTATGCTGGAATAGGAATCCAGGATTTTGAGGAGACATGCCTATAAACCAAAGCAATGGATCCGATTATGTTGTCAGACCGCCCTTGTTTGTCCACAGAGACCTACACTATTGGGATGGCCTAGGGACTTTGGAGGGTTCTCCTAATTTGTACGAAATTATACAATGGAATGGGCATGGGGTAGGCACAGTCCTAATGTGTGGCTCCAGTGGCCCCAGCCTGGAGTGTGTGTGGCCCAGTACTTTGAGGACAGATGTCTGAAAACACAAACTCAGCTTGGTTTGGGGACGTAGGTATATCAGGCCCCATCTACAAACCATGAGAAGAACTCTTCAGGATATGAAGAAAGAGCGAGTCTGAGGCGCTTGCTCAGGCTATGGTCTCTGTATTTTGTATCAACGAAGGCCGTCGAATGTGAGGAGGCCTCATGGGCCATGGACGAATCTTCCTCTCTGTGAATTTTGCCCGGTCCCAATTGTTTTTCGTAAATCTGTGGGCTGGGATGTTGCCTTCAGGTATGTTACCTCAGGTGTCCGAACCAAAGAGGAATTCCAAAGCAGAGACCTGGGGAAGAGTGAAGGGACAACCCAAACTATGGTTAAAAATTTGGGCCTAGTGGCATGGCAGGCCCCATATGCTGTCTCTTCATCCAGCCACTGAGAGGCCTTACTTGAGGACTGGGCTCATGCTGAGGGTCACAATGTGTGTTTGTGACCAATGTGGCCCGCGAGCATGGGCGGGGCCTCATGGGCCACACTGGTTTCAACTACACTGAACTTTGGACAACATGCCAATCACAAGGTTTCTTGCCATTGGGAAGGAGTTCTGCTTTCTGCATCATTTTCAAACCTGGGCAGTGGTTGGAGATAAGGTCTAGGTTCTTGATCCTGAAAACCGCAGTTGGGAAGAGATGACGACCTAAGTCCATGGCGGGTCTGATGTGCTCAGTGTGCGGTCAGCTGCCTGGGTGTTGGTCAGCCAGTTCGGGCTCAGGTTGTGTCAGACAGTGCATTAGTGCCCAGGTTAGACTGTATAATTTGGGTACAGTCGAGTGCCTTGTAGTTTTATCCTCCTTTAAGTTGCCTGGGCACCTCATTAGGCAATATATTTTTTTCTAGAGGGTAGGCAGAGTGCTGCATTGTGGGTCCAGAATTGCCAAACTTGAGGAATTCTGGGCCAGCAGTGTGAGGACAGAAGTCTGAGACCACAAGCTAGACTTGGGCGTCAGGCCGAGTGCAAGGCAGGTACCCCCTGCACATCTGAACCCATATCTCATGCATCTGAAGTCACGGCAGGATCAGACGTTGACTCAGGTTGTAGTTTCTGTGCATGACTGCCCTTCATGAACGGAGAGGAATCTCAATGCCATGGAGGTTTTGCCTCGTTGGGAGTTGTGGGATGCCCCCTTCAAGGATTCCTTCTGCGGGACAATTGAGACCTGTTGGGCAGCCCCAAAACATCCCATATGGAATGACTCCAGAGTACCGTTCGAGGATGGATGCCAGGGATGCCCGCCTCACATTCCAATTGTCTCCTAGCAACAAGACAGTGGAGATCGGATGGCTCTGCAGGAGCAACCGGGGTGGCTGATTTGAAATGGACTTTCGTGAGCATGGGGCCTAATGTGTGTTTGTGTCCATGAGGACCTTGGAATGGGGCGGTGGCACCGGCTCTGAAGTATTCTCCTAAGATTTTGACATAGGTCCCATGCACAAGTTTCCTCGTGGAGACGAGATGTTTTCTGATGGGTGCCTCAGGAAACCCCCTATGCTGGTATTGGAATCCAGGATTTTGAGGAGACATGCCTGTAAACCAAAGCAATGGATCCGATTATGGCCTAGGGTCCTGTCTGGTTCCATCTCCTTCTCTTGGGACATCCATCTATGGTATGAGTGGAGGTAGATGCTCAGCTGGTGTCAGACCGCCCTTGTTTGTCCAAAGAGACCTACATATTGGGATGGCCTCGGGGACTTTGAGGGTTCTCCTAATTTGTACAATTTTGGACAATGGAATGGGCAGAATTCCCATGCATTAAGTAGGCACAGTCCTAATATGTGGCTCCAGGGGCCCCAGCCAGGAGGGTGTGTTGCCCAGGACTTTGAGGACAGAAGTCGGAAAACACAAACTCAGCTAGGTTCTGAATCCTGAAAACCGCAGTTGGGAAGAGATGATGACCTAAGGCCATGGTGGGTCTGATGTGCTCAGTGTGCGGTCAGCTGCCTGGTTGTTGGTCAGGAGGTTCGGGCTCAGGTTGTAGTTTCTGTGCATGACTGCCCCTTCATGACCTACATAGGTCCCATGCACAAGTTTCTTCGTGGAGACGAGATTATTTCTGATGGGTGCCTCAGGAAACCCCCTATGCTGGAATAGGAATCCAGGATTTTGAGGAGACATGCCTATAAACCAAAGCAATGGATCCGATTATGTTGTCAGACCGCCCTTGTTTGTCCACAGAGACCTACACTATTGGGATGGCCTAGGGACTTTGGAGGGTTCTCCTAATTTGTACGAAATTATACAATGGAATGGGCATGGGGTAGGCACAGTCCTAATGTGTGGCTCCAGTGGCCCCAGCCTGGAGTGTGTGTGGCCCAGTACTTTGAGGACAGATGTCTGAAAACACAAACTCAGCTTGGTTTGGGGACGTAGGTATATCAGGCCCCATCTACAAACCATGAGAAGAACTCTTCAGGATATGAAGAAAGAGCGAGTCTGAGGCGCTTGCTCAGGCTATGGTCTCTGTATTTTGTATCAACGAAGGCCGTCGAATGTGAGGAGGCCTCATGGGCCATGGACGAATCTTCCTCTCTGTGAATTTTGCCCGGTCCCAATTGTTTTTCGTAAATCTGTGGGCTGGGATGTTGCCTTCAGGTATGTTACCTCAGGTGTCCGAACCAAAGAGGAATTCCAAAGCAGAGACCTGGGGAAGAGTGAAGGGACAACCCAAACTATGGTTAAAAATTTGGGCCTAGTGGCATGGCAGGCCCCATATGCTGTCTCTTCATCCAGCCACTGAGAGGCCTTACTTGAGGACTGGGCTCAGGCTGAGGGTCACAATGTGTGTTTGTGACCAATGTGGCCCGCGAGCATGGGCGGGGCCTCATGGGCCACACTGGTTTCAACTACACTGAACTTTGGACAACATGCCAATCACAAGGTTTCTTGCCATTGGGAAGGAGTTCTGCTTTCTGCATCATTTTCAAACCTGGGCAGTGGTTGGAGATAAGGTCTAGGTTCTTGATCCTGAAAACCGCAGTTGGGAAGAGATGACGACCTAAGTCCATGGCGGGTCTGATGTGCTCAGTGTGCGGTCAGCTGCCTGGGTGTTGGTCAGCCAGTTCGGGCTCAGGTTGTGTCAGACAGTGCATTAGTGCCCAGGTTAGACTGTATAATTTGGGTACAGTCGAGTGCCTTGTAGTTTTATCCTCCTTTAAGTTGCCTGGGCACCTCATTAGGCAATATATTTTTTTCTAGAGGGTAGGCAGAGTGCTGCATTGTGGGTCCAGAATTGCCAAACTTGAGGAATTCTGGGCCAGCAGTGTGAGGACAGAAGTCTGAGACCACAAGCTAGACTTGGGCGTCAGGCCGAGTGCAAGGCAGGTACCCCCTGCATATCTGAACCCATATCTCATGCATCTGAAGTCACGGCAGGATCAGACGTTGACTCAGGTTGTAGTTTCTGTGCATGACTGCCCTTCATGAACGGAGAGGAATCTCAATGCCATGGAGGTTTTGCCTCGTTGGGAGTTGTGGGATGCCCCCTTCAAGGATTCCTTCTGCGGGACAATTGAGACCTGTTGGGCAGCCCCAAAACATCCCATATGGAATGACTCCAGAGTACCGTTCGAGGATGGATGCCAGGGATGCCCGCCTCACATTCCAATTGTCTCCTAGCAACAAGACAGTGGAGATCGGATGGCTCTGCGGGAGCAACCGGGGTGGCTGATTTGAAATGGACTTTCGTGAGCATGGGGCCTAATGTGTGTTTGTGTCCATGAGGACCTTGGAATGGGGCGGTGGCACCGGCTCTGAAGTATTCTCCTAAGATTTTGACATAGGTCCCATGCACAAGTTTCCTCGTGGAGACGAGATGTTTTCTGATGGGTGCCTCAGGAAACCCCCTATGCTGGTATTGGAATCCAGGATTTTGAGGAGACATGCCTGTAAACCAAAGCAATGGATCCGATTATGGCCTAGGGTCCTGTCTGGTTCCATCTCCTTCTCTTGGGACATCCATCTATGGTATGAGTGGAGGTAGATGCTCAGCTGGTGTCAGACCGCCCTTGTTTGTCCAAAGAGACCTACATATTGGGATGGCCTCGGGGACTTTGAGGGTTCTCCTAATTTGTACAATTTTGGACAATGGAATGGGCAGAATTCCCATGCATGAAGTAGGCACAGTCCTAATATGTGGCTCCAGGGGCCCCAGCCAGGAGGGTGTGTTGCCCAGGACTTTGAGGACAGAAGTCGGAAAACACAAACTCAGCTAGGTTCTGAATCCTGAAAACCGCAGTTGGGAAGAGATGATGACCTAAGGCCATGGTGGGTCTGATGTGCTCAGTGTGCGGTCAGCTGCCTGGTTGTTGGTCAGGAGGTTCGGGCTCAGGTTGTAGTTTCTGTGCATGACTGCCCCTTCATGACCTACATAGGTCCCATGCACAAGTTTCTTCGTGGAGACGAGATTATTTCTGATGGGTGCCTCAGGAAACCCCCTATGCTGGAATAGGAATCCAGGATTTTGAGGAGACATGCCTATAAACCAAAGCAATGGATCCGATTATGTTGTCAGACCGCCCTTGTTTGTCCACAGAGACCTACACTATTGGGATGGCCTAGGGACTTTGGAGGGTTCTCCTAATTTGTACGAAATTATACAATGGAATGGGCATGGGGTAGGCACAGTCCTAATGTGTGGCTCCAGTGGCCCCAGCCTGGAGTGTGTGTGGCCCAGTACTTTGAGGACAGATGTCTGAAAACACAAACTCAGCTTGGTTTGGGGACGTAGGTATATCAGGCCCCATCTACAAACCATGAGAAGAACTCTTCAGGATATGAAGAAAGAGCGAGTCTGAGGCGCTTGCTCAGGCTATGGTCTCTGTATTTTGTATCAACGAAGGCCGTCGAATGTGAGGAGGCCTCATGGGCCATGGACGAATCTTCCTCTCTGTGAATTTTGCCCGGTCCCAATTGTTTTTCGTAAATCTGTGGGCTGGGATGTTGCCTTCAGGTATGTTACCTCAGGTGTCCGAACCAAAGAGGAATTCCAAAGCAGAGACCTGGGGAAGAGTGAAGGGACAACCCAAACTATGGTTAAAAATTTGGGCCTAGTGGCATGGCAGGCCCCATATGCTGTCTCTTCATCCAGCCACTGAGAGGCCTTACTTGAGGACTGGGCTCAGGCTGAGGGTCACAATGTGTGTTTGTGACCAATGTGGCCCGCGAGCATGGGCGGGGCCTCATGGGCCACACTGGTTTCAACTACACTGAACTTTGGACAACATGCCAATCACAAGGTTTCTTGCCATTGGGAAGGAGTTCTGCTTTCTGCATCATTTTCAAACCTGGGCAGTGGTTGGAGATAAGGTCTAGGTTCTTGATCCTGAAAACCGCAGTTGGGAAGAGATGACGACCTAAGTCCATGGCGGGTCTGATGTGCTCAGTGTGCGGTCAGCTGCGTGGGTGTTGGTCAGCCAGTTCGGGCTCAGGTTGTGTCAGACAGTGCATTAGTGCCCAGGTTAGACTGTATAATTTGGGTACAGTCGAGTGCCTTGTAGTTTTATCCTCCTTTAAGTTGCCTGGGCACCTCATTAGGCAATATATTTTTTTCTAGAGGGTAGGCAGAGTGCTGCATTGTGGGTCCAGAATTGCCAAACTTGAGGAATTCTGGGCCAGCAGTGTGAGGACAGAAGTCTGAGACCACAAGCTAGACTTGGGCGTCAGGCCGAGTGCAAGGCAGGTACCCCCTGCACATCTGAACCCATATCTCATGCATCTGAAGTCACGGCAGGATCAGACGTTGACTCAGGTTGTAGTTTCTGTGCATGACTGCCCTTCATGAACGGAGAGGAATCTCAATGCCATGGAGGTTTTGCCTCGTTGGGAGTTGTGGGATGCCCCCTTCAAGGATTCCTTCTGCGGGACAATTGAGACCTGTTGGGCAGCCCCAAAACATCCCATATGGAATGACTCCAGAGTACCGTTCGAGGATGGATGCCAGGGATGCCCGCCTCACATTCCAATTGTCTCCTAGCAACAAGACAGTGGAGATCGGATGGCTCTGCGGGAGCAACCGGGGTGGCTGATTTGAAATGGACTTTCGTGAGCATGGGGCCTAATGTGTGTTTGTGTCCATGAGGACCTTGGAATGGGGCGGTGGCACCGGCTCTGAAGTATTCTCCTAAGATTTTGACATAGGTCCCATGCACAAGTTTCCTCGTGGAGACGAGATGTTTTCTGATGGGTGCCTCAGGAAACCCCCTATGCTGGTATTGGAATCCAGGATTTTGAGGAGACATGCCTGTAAACCAAAGCAATGGATCCGATTATGGCCTAGGGTCCTGTCTGGTTCCATCTCCTTCTCTTGGGACATCCATCTATGGTATGAGTGGAGGTAGATGCTCAGCTGGTGTCAGACCGCCCTTGTTTGTCCAAAGAGACCTACATATTGGGATGGCCTCGGGGACTTTGAGGGTTCTCCTAATTTGTACAATTTTGGACAATGGAATGGGCAGAATTCCCATGCATGAAGTAGGCACAGTCCTAATATGTGGCTCCAGGGGCCCCAGCCAGGAGGGTGTGTTGCCCAGGACTTTGAGGACAGAAGTCGGAAAACACAAACTCAGCTAGGTTCTGAATCCTGAAAACCGCAGTTGGGAAGAGATGATGACCTAAGGCCATGGTGGGTCTGATGTGCTCAGTGTGCGGTCAGCTGCCTGGTTGTTGGTCAGGAGGTTCGGGCTCAGGTTGTAGTTTCTGTGCATGACTGCCCCTTCATGACCTACATAGGTCCCATGCACAAGTTTCTTCGTGGAGACGAGATTATTTCTGATGGGTGCCTCAGGAAACCCCCTATGCTGGAATAGGAATCCAGGATTTTGAGGAGACATGCCTATAAACCAAAGCAATGGATCCGATTATGTTGTCAGACCGCCCTTGTTTGTCCACAGAGACCTACACTATTGGGATGGCCTAGGGACTTTGGAGGGTTCTCCTAATTTGTACGAAATTATACAATGGAATGGGCATGGGGTAGGCACAGTCCTAATGTGTGGCTCCAGTGGCCCCAGCCTGGAGTGTGTGTGGCCCAGTACTTTGAGGACAGATGTCTGAAAACACAAACTCAGCTTGGTTTGGGGACGTAGGTATATCAGGCCCCATCTACAAACCATGAGAAGAACTCTTCAGGATATGAAGAAAGAGCGAGTCTGAGGCGCTTGCTCAGGCTATGGTCTCTGTATTTTGTATCAACGAAGGCCGTCGAATGTGAGGAGGCCTCATGGGCCATGGACGAATCTTCCTCTCTGTGAATTTTGCCCGGTCCCAATTGTTTTTCGTAAATCTGTGGGCTGGGATGTTGCCTTCAGGTATGTTACCTCAGGTGTCCGAACCAAAGAGGAATTCCAAAGCAGAGACCTGGGGAAGAGTGAAGGGACAACCCAAACTATGGTTAAAAATTTGGGCCTAGTGGCATGGCAGGCCCCATATGCTGTCTCTTCATCCAGCCACTGAGAGGCCTTACTTGAGGACTGGGCTCAGGCTGAGGGTCACAATGTGTGTTTGTGACCAATGTGGCCCGCGAGCATGGGCGGGGCCTCATGGGCCACACTGGTTTCAACTACACTGAACTTTGGACAACATGCCAATCACAAGGTTTCTTGCCATTGGGAAGGAGTTCTGCTTTCTGCATCATTTTCAAACCTGGGCAGTGGTTGGAGATAAGGTCTAGGTTCTTGATCCTGAAAACCGCAGTTGGGAAGAGATGACGACCTAAGTCCATGGCGGGTCTGATGTGCTCAGTGTGCGGTCAGCTGCGTGGGTGTTGGTCAGCCAGTTCGGGCTCAGGTTGTGTCAGACAGTGCATTAGTGCCCAGGTTAGACTGTATAATTTGGGTACAGTCGAGTGCCTTGTAGTTTTATCCTCCTTTAAGTTGCCTGGGCACCTCATTAGGCAATATATTTTTTTCTAGAGGGTAGGCAGAGTGCTGCATTGTGGGTCCAGAATTGCCAAACTTGAGGAATTCTGGGCCAGCAGTGTGAGGACAGAAGTCTGAGACCACAAGCTAGACTTGGGCGTCAGGCCGAGTGCAAGGCAGGTACCCCCTGCACATCTGAACCCATATCTCATGCATCTGAAGTCACGGCAGGATCAGACGTTGACTCAGGTTGTAGTTTCTGTGCATGACTGCCCTTCATGAACGGAGAGGAATCTCAATGCCATGGAGGTTTTGCCTCGTTGGGAGTTGTGGGATGCCCCCTTCAAGGATTCCTTCTGCGGGACAATTGAGACCTGTTGGGCAGCCCCAAAACATCCCATATGGAATGACTCCAGAGTACCGTTCGAGGATGGATGCCAGGGATGCCCGCCTCACATTCCAATTGTCTCCTAGCAACAAGACAGTGGAGATCGGATGGCTCTGCGGGAGCAACCGGGGTGGCTGATTTGAAATGGACTTTCGTGAGCATGGGGCCTAATGTGTGTTTGTGTCCATGAGGACCTTGGAATGGGGCGGTGGCACCGGCTCTGAAGTATTCTCCTAAGATTTTGACATAGGTCCCATGCACAAGTTTCCTCGTGGAGACGAGATGTTTTCTGATGGGTGCCTCAGGAAACCCCCTATGCTGGTATTGGAATCCAGGATTTTGAGGAGACATGCCTGTAAACCAAAGCAATGGATCCGATTATGGCCTAGGGTCCTGTCTGGTTCCATCTCCTTCTCTTGGGACATCCATCTATGGTATGAGTGGAGGTAGATGCTCAGCTGGTGTCAGACCGCCCTTGTTTGTCCAAAGAGACCTACATATTGGGATGGCCTCGGGGACTTTGAGGGTTCTCCTAATTTGTACAATTTTGGACAATGGAATGGGCAGAATTCCCATGCATGAAGTAGGCACAGTCCTAATATGTGGCTCCAGGGGCCCCAGCCAGGAGGGTGTGTTGCCCAGGACTTTGAGGACAGAAGTCGGAAAACACAAACTCAGCTAGGTTCTGAATCCTGAAAACCGCAGTTGGGAAGAGATGATGACCTAAGGCCATGGTGGGTCTGATGTGCTCAGTGTGCGGTCAGCTGCCTGGTTGTTAGTCAGGAGGTTCGGGCTCAGGTTGTAGTTTCTGTGCATGACTGCCCCTTCATGACCTACATAGGTCCCATGCACAAGTTTCTTCGTGGAGACGAGATTATTTCTGATGGGTGCCTCAGGAAACCCCCTATGCTGGAATAGGAATCCAGGATTTTGAGGAGACATGCCTATAAACCAAAGCAATGGATCCGATTATGTTGTCAGACCGCCCTTGTTTGTCCACAGAGACCTACACTATTGGGATGGCCTAGGGACTTTGGAGGGTTCTCCTAATTTGTACGAAATTATACAATGGAATGGGCATGGGGTAGGCACAGTCCTAATGTGTGGCTCCAGTGGCCCCAGCCTGGAGTGTGTGTGGCCCAGTACTTTGAGGACAGATGTCTGAAAACACAAACTCAGCTTGGTTTGGGGACGTAGGTATATCAGGCCCCATCTACAAACCATGAGAAGAACTCTTCAGGATATGAAGAAAGAGCGAGTCTGAGGCGCTTGCTCAGGCTATGGTCTCTGTATTTTGTATCAACGAAGGCCGTCGAATGTGAGGAGGCCTCATGGGCCATGGACGAATCTTCCTCTCTGTGAATTTTGCCCGGTCCCAATTGTTTTTCGTAAATCTGTGGGCTGGGATGTTGCCTTCAGGTATGTTACCTCAGGTGTCCGAACCAAAGAGGAATTCCAAAGCAGAGACCTGGGGAAGAGTGAAGGGACAACCCAAACTATGGTTAAAAATTTGGGCCTAGTGGCATGGCAGGCCCCATATGCTGTCTCTTCATCCAGCCACTGAGAGGCCTTACTTGAGGACTGGGCTCAGGCTGAGGGTCACAATGTGTGTTTGTGACCAATGTGGCCCGCGAGCATGGGCGGGGCCTCATGGGCCACACTGGTTTCAACTACACTGAACTTTGGACAACATGCCAATCACAAGGTTTCTTGCCATTGGGAAGGAGTTCTGCTTTCTGCATCATTTTCAAACCTGGGCAGTGGTTGGAGATAAGGTCTAGGTTCTTGATCCTGAAAACCGCAGTTGGGAAGAGATGACGACCTAAGTCCATGGCGGGTCTGATGTGCTCAGTGTGCGGTCAGCTGCCTGGGTGTTGGTCAGCCAGTTCGGGCTCAGGTTGTGTCAGACAGTGCATTAGTGCCCAGGTTAGACTGTATAATTTGGGTACAGTCGAGTGCCTTGTAGTTTTATCCTCCTTTAAGTTGCCTGGGCACCTCATTAGGCAATATATTTTTTTCTAGAGGGTAGGCAGAGTGCTGCATTGTGGGTCCAGAATTGCCAAACTTGAGGAATTCTGGGCCAGCAGTGTGAGGACAGAAGTCTGAGACCACAAGCTAGACTTGGGCGTCAGGCCGAGTGCAAGGCAGGTACCCCCTGCACATCTGAACCCATATCTCATGCATCTGAAGTCACGGCAGGATCAGACGTTGACTCAGGTTGTAGTTTCTGTGCATGACTGCCCTTCATGAACGGAGAGGAATCTCAATGCCATGGAGGTTTTGCCTCGTTGGGAGTTGTGGGATGCCCCCTTCAAGGATTCCTTCTGCGGGACAATTGAGACCTGTTGGGCAGCCCCAAAACATCCCATATGGAATGACTCCAGAGTACCGTTCGAGGATGGATGCCAGGGATGCCCGCCTCACATTCCAATTGTCTCCTAGCAACAAGACAGTGGAGATCGGATGGCTCTGCGGGAGCAACCGGGGTGGCTGATTTGAAATGGACTTTCGTGAGCATGGGGCCTAATGTGTGTTTGTGTCCATGAGGACCTTGGAATGGGGCGGTGGCACCGGCTCTGAAGTATTCTCCTAAGATTTTGACATAGGTCCCATGCACAAGTTTCCTCGTGGAGACGAGATGTTTTCTGATGGGTGCCTCAGGAAACCCCCTATGCTGGTATTGGAATCCAGGATTTTGAGGAGACATGCCTGTAAACCAAAGCAATGGATCCGATTATGGCCTAGGGTCCTGTCTGGTTCCATCTCCTTCTCTTGGGACATCCATCTATGGTATGAGTGGAGGTAGATGCTCAGCTGGTGTCAGACCGCCCTTGTTTGTCCAAAGAGACCTACATATTGGGATGGCCTCGGGGACTTTGAGGGTTCTCCTAATTTGTACAATTTTGGACAATGGAATGGGCAGAATTCCCATGCATGAAGTAGGCACAGTCCTAATATGTGGCTCCAGGGGCCCCAGCCAGGAGGGTGTGTTGCCCAGGACTTTGAGGACAGAAGTCGGAAAACACAAACTCAGCTAGGTTCTGAATCCTGAAAACCGCAGTTGGGAAGAGATGATGACCTAAGGCCATGGTGGGTCTGATGTGCTCAGTGTGCGGTCAGCTGCCTGGTTGTTGGTCAGGAGGTTCGGGCTCAGGTTGTAGTTTCTGTGCATGACTGCCCCTTCATGACCTACATAGGTCCCATGCACAAGTTTCTTCGTGGAGACGAGATTATTTCTGATGGGTGCCTCAGGAAACCCCCTATGCTGGAATAGGAATCCAGGATTTTGAGGAGACATGCCTATAAACCAAAGCAATGGATCCGATTATGTTGTCAGACCGCCCTTGTTTGTCCACAGAGACCTACACTATTGGGATGGCCTAGGGACTTTGGAGGGTTCTCCTAATTTGTACGAAATTATACAATGGAATGGGCATGGGGTAGGCACAGTCCTAATGTGTGGCTCCAGTGGCCCCAGCCTGGAGTGTGTGTGGCCCAGTACTTTGAGGACAGATGTCTGAAAACACAAACTCAGCTTGGTTTGGGGACGTAGGTATATCAGGCCCCATCTACAAACCATGAGAAGAACTCTTCAGGATATGAAGAAAGAGCGAGTCTGAGGCGCTTGCTCAGGCTATGGTCTCTGTATTTTGTATCAACGAAGGCCGTCGAATGTGAGGAGGCCTCATGGGCCATGGACGAATCTTCCTCTCTGTGAATTTTGCCCGGTCCCAATTGTTTTTCGTAAATCTGTGGGCTGGGATGTTGCCTTCAGGTATGTTACCTCAGGTGTCCGAACCAAAGAGGAATTCCAAAGCAGAGACCTGGGGAAGAGTGAAGGGACAACCCAAACTATGGTTAAAAATTTGGGCCTAGTGGCATGGCAGGCCCCATATGCTGTCTCTTCATCCAGCCACTGAGAGGCCTTACTTGAGGACTGGGCTCAGGCTGAGGGTCACAATGTGTGTTTGTGACCAATGTGGCCCGCGAGCATGGGCGGGGCCTCATGGGCCACACTGGTTTCAACTACACTGAACTTTGGACAACATGCCAATCACAAGGTTTCTTGCCATTGGGAAGGAGTTCTGCTTTCTGCATCATTTTCAAACCTGGGCAGTGGTTGGAGATAAGGTCTAGGTTCTTGATCCTGAAAACCGCAGTTGGGAAGAGATGACGACCTAAGTCCATGGCGGGTCTGATGTGCTCAGTGTGCGGTCAGCTGCGTGGGTGTTGGTCAGCCAGTTCGGGCTCAGGTTGTGTCAGACAGTGCATTAGTGCCCAGGTTAGACTGTATAATTTGGGTACAGTCGAGTGCCTTGTAGTTTTATCCTCCTTTAAGTTGCCTGGGCACCTCATTAGGCAATATATTTTTTTCTAGAGGGTAGGCAGAGTGCTGCATTGTGGGTCCAGAATTGCCAAACTTGAGGAATTCTGGGCCAGCAGTGTGAGGACAGAAGTCTGAGACCACAAGCTAGACTTGGGCGTCAGGCCGAGTGCAAGGCAGGTACCCCCTGCACATCTGAACCCATATCTCATGCATCTGAAGTCACGGCAGGATCAGACGTTGACTCAGGTTGTAGTTTCTGTGCATGACTGCCCTTCATGAACGGAGAGGAATCTCAATGCCATGGAGGTTTTGCCTCGTTGGGAGTTGTGGGATGCCCCCTTCAAGGATTCCTTCTGCGGGACAATTGAGACCTGTTGGGCAGCCCCAAAACATCCCATATGGAATGACTCCAGAGTACCGTTCGAGGATGGATGCCAGGGATGCCCGCCTCACATTCCAATTGTCTCCTAGCAACAAGACAGTGGAGATCGGATGGCTCTGCGGGAGCAACCGGGGTGGCTGATTTGAAATGGACTTTCGTGAGCATGGGGCCTAATGTGTGTTTGTGTCCATGAGGACCTTGGAATGGGGCGGTGGCACCGGCTCTGAAGTATTCTCCTAAGATTTTGACATAGGTCCCATGCACAAGTTTCCTCGTGGAGACGAGATGTTTTCTGATGGGTGCCTCAGGAAACCCCCTATGCTGGTATTGGAATCCAGGATTTTGAGGAGACATGCCTGTAAACCAAAGCAATGGATCCGATTATGGCCTAGGGTCCTGTCTGGTTCCATCTCCTTCTCTTGGGACATCCATCTATGGTATGAGTGGAGGTAGATGCTCAGCTGGTGTCAGACCGCCCTTGTTTGTCCAAAGAGACCTACATATTGGGATGGCCTCGGGGACTTTGAGGGTTCTCCTAATTTGTACAATTTTGGACAATGGAATGGGCAGAATTCCCATGCATGAAGTAGGCACAGTCCTAATATGTGGCTCCAGGGGCCCCAGCCAGGAGGGTGTGTTGCCCAGGACTTTGAGGACAGAAGTCGGAAAACACAAACTCAGCTAGGTTCTGAATCCTGAAAACCGCAGTTGGGAAGAGATGATGACCTAAGGCCATGGTGGGTCTGATGTGCTCAGTGTGCGGTCAGCTGCCTGGTTGTTGGTCAGGAGGTTCGGGCTCAGGTTGTAGTTTCTGTGCATGACTGCCCCTTCATGACCTACATAGGTCCCATGCACAAGTTTCTTCGTGGAGACGAGATTATTTCTGATGGGTGCCTCAGGAAACCCCCTATGCTGGAATAGGAATCCAGGATTTTGAGGAGACATGCCTATAAACCAAAGCAATGGATCCGATTATGTTGTCAGACCGCCCTTGTTTGTCCACAGAGACCTACACTATTGGGATGGCCTAGGGACTTTGGAGGGTTCTCCTAATTTGTACGAAATTATACAATGGAATGGGCATGGGGTAGGCACAGTCCTAATGTGTGGCTCCAGTGGCCCCAGCCTGGAGTGTGTGTGGCCCAGTACTTTGAGGACAGATGTCTGAAAACACAAACTCAGCTTGGTTTGGGGACGTAGGTATATCAGGCCCCATCTACAAACCATGAGAAGAACTCTTCAGGATATGAAGAAAGAGCGAGTCTGAGGCGCTTGCTCAGGCTATGGTCTCTGTATTTTGTATCAACGAAGGCCGTCGAATGTGAGGAGGCCTCATGGGCCATGGACGAATCTTCCTCTCTGTGAATTTTGCCCGGTCCCAATTGTTTTTCGTAAATCTGTGGGCTGGGATGTTGCCTTCAGGTATGTTACCTCAGGTGTCCGAACCAAAGAGGAATTCCAAAGCAGAGACCTGGGGAAGAGTGAAGGGACAACCCAAACTATGGTTAAAAATTTGGGCCTAGTGGCATGGCAGGCCCCATATGCTGTCTCTTCATCCAGCCACTGAGAGGCCTTACTTGAGGACTGGGCTCAGGCTGAGGGTCACAATGTGTGTTTGTGACCAATGTGGCCCGCGAGCATGGGCGGGGCCTCATGGGCCACACTGGTTTCAACTACACTGAACTTTGGACAACATGCCAATCACAAGGTTTCTTGCCATTGGGAAGGAGTTCTGCTTTCTGCATCATTTTCAAACCTGGGCAGTGGTTGGAGATAAGGTCTAGGTTCTTGATCCTGAAAACCGCAGTTGGGAAGAGATGACGACCTAAGTCCATGGCGGGTCTGATGTGCTCAGTGTGCGGTCAGCTGCGTGGGTGTTGGTCAGCCAGTTCGGGCTCAGGTTGTGTCAGACAGTGCATTAGTGCCCAGGTTAGACTGTATAATTTGGGTACAGTCGAGTGCCTTGTAGTTTTATCCTCCTTTAAGTTGCCTGGGCACCTCATTAGGCAATATATTTTTTTCTAGAGGGTAGGCAGAGTGCTGCATTGTGGGTCCAGAATTGCCAAACTTGAGGAATTCTGGGCCAGCAGTGTGAGGACAGAAGTCTGAGACCACAAGCTAGACTTGGGCGTCAGGCCGAGTGCAAGGCAGGTACCCCCTGCACATCTGAACCCATATCTCATGCATCTGAAGTCACGGCAGGATCAGACGTTGACTCAGGTTGTAGTTTCTGTGCATGACTGCCCTTCATGAACGGAGAGGAATCTCAATGCCATGGAGGTTTTGCCTCGTTGGGAGTTGTGGGATGCCCCCTTCAAGGATTCCTTCTGCGGGACAATTGAGACCTGTTGGGCAGCCCCAAAACATCCCATATGGAATGACTCCAGAGTACCGTTCGAGGATGGATGCCAGGGATGCCCGCCTCACATTCCAATTGTCTCCTAGCAACAAGACAGTGGAGATCGGATGGCTCTGCGGGAGCAACCGGGGTGGCTGATTTGAAATGGACTTTCGTGAGCATGGGGCCTAATGTGTGTTTGTGTCCATGAGGACCTTGGAATGGGGCGGTGGCACCGGCTCTGAAGTATTCTCCTAAGATTTTGACATAGGTCCCATGCACAAGTTTCCTCGTGGAGACGAGATGTTTTCTGATGGGTGCCTCAGGAAACCCCCTATGCTGGTATTGGAATCCAGGATTTTGAGGAGACATGCCTGTAAACCAAAGCAATGGATCCGATTATGGCCTAGGGTCCTGTCTGGTTCCATCTCCTTCTCTTGGGACATCCATCTATGGTATGAGTGGAGGTAGATGCTCAGCTGGTGTCAGACCGCCCTTGTTTGTCCAAAGAGACCTACATATTGGGATGGCCTCGGGGACTTTGAGGGTTCTCCTAATTTGTACAATTTTGGACAATGGAATGGGCAGAATTCCCATGCATGAAGTAGGCACAGTCCTAATATGTGGCTCCAGGGGCCCCAGCCAGGAGGGTGTGTTGCCCAGGACTTTGAGGACAGAAGTCGGAAAACACAAACTCAGCTAGGTTCTGAATCCTGAAAACCGCAGTTGGGAAGAGATGATGACCTAAGGCCATGGTGGGTCTGATGTGCTCAGTGTGCGGTCAGCTGCCTGGTTGTTGGTCAGGAGGTTCGGGCTCAGGTTGTAGTTTCTGTGCATGACTGCCCCTTCATGACCTACATAGGTCCCATGCACAAGTTTCTTCGTGGAGACGAGATTATTTCTGATGGGTGCCTCAGGAAACCCCCTATGCTGGAATAGGAATCCAGGATTTTGAGGAGACATGCCTATAAACCAAAGCAATGGATCCGATTATGTTGTCAGACCGCCCTTGTTTGTCCACAGAGACCTACACTATTGGGATGGCTTAGGGACTTTGGAGGGTTCTCCTAATTTGTACGAAATTATACAATGGAATGGGCATGGGGTAGGCACAGTCCTAATGTGTGGCTCCAGTGGCCCCAGCCTGGAGTGTGTGTGGCCCAGTACTTTGAGGACAGATGTCTGAAAACACAAACTCAGCTTGGTTTGGGGACGTAGGTATATCAGGCCCCATCTACAAACCATGAGAAGAACTCTTCAGGATATGAAGAAAGAGCGAGTCTGAGGCGCTTGCTCAGGCTATGGTCTCTGTATTTTGTATCAACGAAGGCCGTCGAATGTGAGGAGGCCTCATGGGCCATGGACGAATCTTCCTCTCTGTGAATTTTGCCCGGTCCCAATTGTTTTTCGTAAATCTGTGGGCTGGGATGTTGCCTTCAGGTATGTTACCTCAGGTGTCCGAACCAAAGAGGAATTCCAAAGCAGAGACCTGGGGAAGAGTGAAGGGACAACCCAAACTATGGTTAAAAATTTGGGCCTAGTGGCATGGCAGGCCCCATATGCTGTCTCTTCATCCAGCCACTGAGAGGCCTTACTTGAGGACTGGGCTCAGGCTGAGGGTCACAATGTGTGTTTGTGACCAATGTGGCCCGCGAGCATGGGCGGGGCCTCATGGGCCACACTGGTTTCAACTACACTGAACTTTGGACAACATGCCAATCACAAGGTTTCTTGCCATTGGGAAGGAGTTCTGCTTTCTGCATCATTTTCAAACCTGGGCAGTGGTTGGAGATAAGGTCTAGGTTCTTGATCCTGAAAACCGCAGTTGGGAAGAGATGACGACCTAAGTCCATGGCGGGTCTGATGTGCTCAGTGTGCGGTCAGCTGCCTGGGTGTTGGTCAGCCAGTTCGGGCTCAGGTTGTGTCAGACAGTGCATTAGTGCCCAGGTTAGACTGTATAATTTGGGTACAGTCGAGTGCCTTGTAGTTTTATCCTCCTTTAAGTTGCCTGGGCACCTCATTAGGCAATATATTTTTTTCTAGAGGGTAGGCAGAGTGCTGCATTGTGGGTCCAGAATTGCCAAACTTGAGGAATTCTGGGCCAGTAGTGTGAGGACAGAAGTCTGAGAACACAAGCTAGACTTGAGCTTCAGGCCGAGGGCAGGGCAGGTACCCCCTGAAGTTCTGAACCAATATCTCATGCATCTGAAGTCACGGCGAGGATCAGACGTTGGCTCAGTTTGGAGTTTCTGTGCATGACTGCACCTTCATGAACATGGCTGAATCTCACGACCATGGAGGTTTTCAACACGTTGGGACTTGTGGGATGCCCCTTTCCAGGATTTCTTCTGCGGGACAATTGAGACCTTTTGGGCAGCTCCAGGACTTCCCATATGGAATGACTCCAGAGCACAGTTCGAATATGGATGCCAAGGAAGCCCGCCTCGCATTCCAATTGTCTCCTCGCAACAAGACATTTGAAATCGGATGGCTCTGCGGGAGCAACCGGGGTCGCTGAGTTGAAATGGACTTTCCTGAGGATGGGGCCTAATGTGTGTTTGTGTCCATGAGGACCTTGGAATGGGCGGTGTCACTGGGACCCTGAAGTATTCTCCTAAGCTTTTGACATAGCTTACATGCACAAGTTTCCTCATGGAGACGAGAATTGTTCTCATGGGTGCCTCAGGAAAACCCCTATGCTTGTATTGGAATCCAGGCTTTTGAGGAGACATGCCTGTAAACCAAAGCAATGGATCCGATTATGGCCTAGTGTCCTGTCTGGTTCAATCTTCTTCTCTGAGGACATATATCTATGGTATGAGTGGAGGTAGATGCTCAGCTGGTGTCAGACGGCCCTTGTTTGTCCCGGGAGACCACACAATTGTGATGTCCACGGGTACTTTGTAGGGTTCTCCTAATTTGTACGATTTGGAACAATGGAATGGGCAGAATTCCCATGTATTGTGTAGGCACAGTCCTAATATGTGGCTCCAGGTGCCCAGCCTGGAGGGTGTGTGGCCCAGGATTTCTAGGACAGAAGACTGAAAACACAAACTCAGCCAAGGTTTGGGACGTAGGTATGGCAGGCCCAATCTACAAACCATGAAAAGAACTCTTCAGGATATGAAGAAAGTGCGAGTCTGAGGCGCCTGCTCAGGCTATTTCTTGATTTTGTATCAACGATGGCCGTGGAATGTGGGGAGGCCTCATGGGCCATGGATGAATCTTCCTCTCTGTGGATTTGGCGCGGTCCCCATTGTTATTCGTCAATCTGTGTGATGGGAAGTCACCTTTCAGGTTTGTTACCTCAGGTGTCCCAACCAAAGAGGAATTCCAAAGCAGAGCCCTGGGGAAGAGTGAAGGGACAACCCAAACTGAACCAATATCTCATGCTTCTGAAGTCACGGCGATGATTAGACGTTGGCTCATGTTGGAGTTTCTGTGCATGACTGTCCCTTCAGGAACGAAGCGGAAACTCAAGGCTTTGGTGGTTTTCCCAAGTTGGAAGTTGTGGGATGCCCCCTTCAAGGATTTTTTCGGCGGGACATTTCAGACCTGTTGGGCAGCTCCAGGACATCCCATATGGAATGATTCCGGAGCACCGTTCGAGGATGGATGCCAGGAAAGCCCGCCTCGCATTCCAATAGTCTGCTAGCACCAAGACAGTTTAGATTGGATGGTTCTGCGGGAGCTACCGGTGTGACTGAGTTGAATGGGACTTTCGAGGGGCTCCTGGGTGGCTCAGTGTGTTAAGCCACTTCTTTCAACTCAGGTCATGATCTCAGAGTCCTAGGATCGAGCCTCACATCAGGCACTCTGCTCAGCAGGGAGCCTGCTTCCTACTCTCTCTCTGCCTGCTTGTGATCTATGACTGTCAAATAAATAAATAAAATCTTAAAAAAAAAAGTAATGGACTTTCTGAGGTTGGGGTCTAAGGTGTGTTTGTGTCCATGAGGGCCTTGGAATGGGGCGGGGGCACCGGGACCCTGAAGTATTCTCCTAAGATTTGGACATAGCTCCCATGCGCAAGTTTCCTTGTGGAGATGAGATTTGTTCTAATGGGTGCCTCAGGAAACCCCCTACGCTGGTATTGGAATCCAAGCTTTTGAGGAGACATGCCTGTAAACCAAAGCAATGGATCCGTTTATGGCCTAGCGTCCTGTCTGGTTCAATTTTCTTCTCTGGGGACATCCATCTGTGGTATGAGTGGAGGTAGATGCTCAGCTGGTGTGAGACCGCCCTTGTTTGTCCTGGGAGACTTACACAATTGGGATGGCCTCGGGGACTATAGAGGGTTCTCCTTATTTGTGCGATTTTCGACAATGGAATGGGCAGAATTCCCATAGATTGGGTAGACACAGTGCTCATGTGTGGCTCCAGTGGCCCTAGCCTAGAGGGTGTGTGGCCCAGGACTTTGAGGACAGAATTCTGAAAACACAAACTTAGCTTAGGTTTGGGGACGTAGGTATGGCAGGCCCAATCTACAAACCGTAGGAAGAACTCTTCAGGATATGAAGAAAGAGCAAGTCTGAGGCGCTTGCTCAGGCTTTTGTCTCTGGATTTTGTATCATCGATGGCCGTGGAATGTGGGGAGGCCACATAGGCCATGGATGAATCTTCCTCTCTGTGGATTAGTCCCGGTCCCAATTGTTTTTCGTCAATCTGTTGGATGGGAGGTCTGCTTTCAGGTTTGTTACCTCAGGTGTCCCAACCAAAGAGGAATCCTAAGCAGAGGCCTGGGAAAGAGTGAAGGGACAACCCAAACTATGGTTAAAAATTGGGGCCTATGGGCAGGGCAGGCCCAATATGCTATCTCATCATCCAGCCGCTGATAGGCCTTACTTGAGGACTGGGCTTAGGCTGAGGGACAGAATGTGTGTTTGTGACCAATGTGGCCCTCGAGCTTGGGTGGGGCCTCACTGGCCACATTGGTTTCAACTACACTGAACTTTGGACAACATGCCAATCACAAGGTCTCTTGCCATGGGGATGGAGTTCTGATTTCTGCATCATTTTCAACCCTGGACAGAGGTTGGATATAAAGTCTAGGTTCTGAAGCCTGAACCGCAGTTGGGAAGAGATGATGACCTAAGGCCATGGCGGGTCTGATGTGCTCAGTGTGCGGTCAGCTGTCTGGGTGTTGGTCAGGATGTTCGGGCTCAGGTTGTGTCAGACAGTGCATTAGTGTTCTGGTTAGACTATATAATTTGGGTATAGTCGGAGCCGTGTAGGTTTATCCTCATTAAGGTGCCTGGGAGGCTCATTAGGCAAAATATTTTTCGAGAGGGCTGTCAGTGCTGCATTGTGGGTCAGGAATTGCCAGAGTTGAGGGCTTCTGGGCCAGGTGTGTGAGGACAGAATTCTGAGAACACAAGCTAGACTTGGACTTCAGGCTGTGGGCACGGCAGGTACCCCCTGCAGATCTGAACCAATATCTCATGCATCGGAAGTCATGGCGAGGATGAGACGTTGGCTCAGTTTGGAGTTTCTGTCCATGACTGCACCTTCATGAATGGAGCAGAATCTCAAGGCCATGGAGTTTCTCCCACGTTGGGAGTTGTGGGATGCCCCCTTCAAGGATTCCTTCTGCGGGACAATTGAGACCTGTTGGGCAGCTCCAGGACCTCCCATATGGAATGACGCCAGAGCACCATTCGAGGATGAATGCCAAGGAAGCCCACCTCGCTTTCCAATTGTCTCCTCGCAACAAGACAGTGGAGATCGGATGGCTCTGCAGGAGCAACCTGGGTGGCTGAGTTGAAATGGTCTTTCCTGAGGATGGGGCCTAATGTGTGTTTGTGTCCATGAGGGCCTTGGAATGGGGCGGTGGGACCGGGAACCTGAAGTATGTGGCCCTCGAGCATGAGCGGGGCCTCATGGGCCACACTGGTTTCAGCTACACTGAACTTTGGACAACATGCCAATCACAAGGTTTCTTGCCATGGGGAAAGAGTTCTGCTTTCTGCATCATTATCAACCCTGGGCAGTGGTTGGAGATAAGGTCTAGGTTCTGAAGCCTGATAACCACAGTTGGGAAGAGATGACGACCTTAGGCCATGGCATGTTGATGTGCTCAGTATGAGGTCAGCTACCTGGGTGTTGGTCAGGAGGTTCGGGCTCAGGTGGTGACAGACAGTGCATTAGTGCCCAGCTTAGACTATATAATTTGGGTGCAGTGGAGTGCCTTTTAGGTTTATCCTCATTTAAGGTGCCTGGGCAGCTCATTAGGCAATAAAATTTTTTGAAGAGGTCAGGCAGAGTCTTGCCTTGTGGGTCCGGAATTGCAAAACTTGAGGGATTCTTGCCTAGGAGTGTGAGGACAGAAGTCTGAGAACACAAGCTAGACTTGGGCTTCAGGCCGAGGGGAAGCTGGTACCCCCTGCAGATCTGAACCTATATCTCATGCATCTGATGTCACGGTGAGGATCAGACGTTGGCTCAGGTTGGAGTTTCTGTGCATGACAGCACCTTCATGAACGGTGCGGAATCTCAAGGCCATGGAGGTTTTTCCACGTTGGGAGTTGTGGGATGCCCCCCTTCAAGGATTCATGTGCGGGACAATTGAGACCTGTTGGGCAGCTCCAGGACATCACATATGGAATGACTCCAGAGCACCGTTGAAAGATGAATGCCAGGGAAGCCCGCCTCGCATTCCAATTTTCTCCTAGCACAAAGACAGTTTAGAATGGATGGCTCTGCGGGAGCAACCGGGGTGGCTGAGTTGAAATGGACTTTCCTGAGAATGGGGCCTAATGTGTGTTTTTGTCCATGAGGGCCTTGGAATGGGGGGGTGGCACTGGGACCCTGAAGTATTCTCCTAAGTTTTTGACTAGCTCCCATGCACAAGTTTCCTTGTGAAGACGAGATTTGTTCTGATGGGTGACTCAGGAAACCCCCTTTGCTGGTTTGGTTTCCAGGGTTTTGAGTAGACATGCCTGTAAACCAAAGCAATGGATCCGATTATGGCCTAGTGTCCTGTCTGGTTCAATCTTCTTCCCATGGATTGGGTAGTCACAGTCCTAATGTGTGGCTTCAGGGGCCCCAGCCTGGAGGGTGTGTGGCCCAGGACTTTGGGGACAGAAGTCTGATAACACAAACTCATCTTAGGTTGTGGGAGGTAGGTATGGCAGGCCCAATCTACAAACCATGAGAAGAATTCTTCAGGATATGAAGAAAGAGCTAGTCTGAGGTGCTTGTTCAGACATTTGTCTCTGGATATTGTATCAACGATGGCCGTGGAAGATGGGGAGGCCTCATGGGCCATGGACGAATCTCCCTCTTTGTGGATTTGGCCCGGCCCCAAATATTTTTCGTCAATCTGTGGGATGGGAGGTCTCTTTCAGGTTTGCTACCTCAGGTGTCCCAACAAAAGAGGAATTCCAAGCAGAGCCCTGGGGAAGAGTGAAGGGAAAACCCAAACTATGGTTAAAAATTGGGGCCTAGGGGCATGGCATGCCCAATATGCTGTCACTTCATCCAGACACTGAGAGGCCTTACTTGAGGACTGGGCTCAGGCTGAGGGTCACAATATGCGTTTGTGACCAATGTGCCCCGCGAGCATGGGCGGGGCCTAATTGGCCACACTGATTTCAACTACACTGAACTTTGGACAACATGCCAATTACAAGGTTTCTTACCATGGGGAAAGAGTTCTGATTTCTTGATCATTTTTACCCTGGGCAGTGGTTTGAGATAAGGTCTATGTTCTGAAGCCTGAAAACCGCAGTAGGGAAGAGATGACGACCTAAGTGTGTGTGTGACCTATGTGGCCCGCGAGCATGGGCGGGGCAACATTGGCAACACTGCTTTCAACTACACTGACCTAAGGCCATGGCGGGTCTGATGTGCTCAGTGTGCGGTCAGCTGCCTGGGTTTTGGTCAGGAAGTTCGTGCTCAGTTGGTGCTGATGGTGCATTAGTGCCCAGGTTAGACTATATAATTTGGGTACAGTCGAGTGCCGTGTAGGTTTATACTCATTTAAGGTGCTTGGGCAGCTCATTAGGCAAGATATGTTTTTTTAGAGGGCTGGCAGAGTGCTGCATTGTGGGTCCGGAATTGACAAACTTGAGGGCTTCTAGGCCAGGAGTGTGAGGACAGAAGTCTGAGAACACAAGCTAGACTTGGACTTCAGGCCGAGGCCACAGCAGGTACCCCCTGCAGATCTGACCCAATGTCTCATGCGTATGAAGTCACGGCGAGGATCAGACGTTGGCTCAGTTTGGAGTTTCTGTGCATGACTGCCTCTTCATGAACGGAGCAGTTCTAAAGGCCATGGAGGTTTTCCCACGTTGGGAGTTGTGGGCTGCCCCCTTCAAGGGGCTGCCCCCTTCAAGGATTCCTTCTGCGGGACAATTAAGACCTGTTGGGCAGCTCCAGGACATCCCATATGGAATGACTCCAGAGCACCGTTCGAGGATGGATGCCAGGGAAGCCCGCCTCGCATTCCAATTGTCTCCTAGGAACAAGACAGTTTAGGTTGGATGGCTCTGCGGGGGCAAACGGGGTGGCTGAGTTGAAATGGACTTTCCTGTGGCTCCTGGGTGGCTCAGTGGGTTAAGCCGCTTCCTTAGGCTCAGGTCATGATCTCAGAGTCCTGGTTTCGAGCCTCATATCGGGCCTGCTTCCTTCTATCTCTCTGCCTGCCTCTCTGCCTGCTTGTGATCTCTGTCTGTCTTATAAATAAATAAAATCTTTAAACAAAAAAAAGAAATGGACTGCCTGAGGATGGTGCCTAATGTGTGTTTGTGTCCATGAAGGCCTTGGAATGGGGCGGTGGCACCGGGACCCTGAAGTATTCTCCTAAGCTTTTGACATAGCTCCCATGCACAAATTTCCTTGTGGAGACGAGATTTGTTCTGATGGGTGCCACAGGAAGCCCCTTATTCTGGTATTGGAATCCAGGCTTTTGATGAGACATGACTGTAAACCAAAGCAATGGATCCGATTATGGCCTAGGGTCCTGTCTGGTTCAATCTTCTTCTCTAGGGACATCCATCTATGGTATAATTGGAGGTAGATGCTCAGCTGGTGTCAGACCGCCCTTGTTTGTCCCCGGAGACCTACATTATTGGGATGGCCTCGGGTACTTTGGATGGTTCTCCTAATGTGTACGATTTTGGACAATGGAATGCGCAGATTCCCATGGATTGGGTAGGCACAGTCCTATATGTATGGCTCCAGGGGCCCCAGCCTGGAGGGTGTGTGGCCCAGGACTTTGAGGACAGAAGTCTGAAAACACAAACTCAGCTTAGGTTGGGGACGTAGGTATGGCAGGTCCAATCTATAAACCATGTAAAGAATTCTTCAGGATATGAAGAAAGAGCGAGTCTGAGGCACTTGCTCAGGCTTTGTCTCTGGATTTTGTATCAACGATGGCCGTGGAATGTGGGGAGGCCTCATGGGCCGTGGATGAATCTTCCTCTCTGCGGATTTGACCCGTTCCCAATTGTTTTTCGTCAAGCTGTGGGATGGGAGGTCTCCTTTCAGGTTTGTTACCTCAGTGTCTCAACCAAAGAGGAATTCCAAAGTAGAGCCCCGGGGAAGAGTGAATGGACAACCCAAACTGTGGTTAAAAATTGGGGCCTAGGATCATGGCAGGCACAATATGCTGTCTCTTCATCCAGCCGCTGAGAGGCATTACTTGAGGACTCTGCTCAGGCTGAGGGTCACAATATATATATATTTTTTTTCTAGAGGGCAGGCAGAGTCCTGCA
>NW_028134549.1:0-78000 GCF_964662115.1 Mustela nivalis | reverse complement strand
CCAAACACTGCCCAGGGTTGAAAATGATGCAGAAATCAGAGCTCCTTCCCCATGGCAAGAGACCTTGTGATTGGCATGTTATCCAAAGTTCAGTGTAGTTGAAACCAGTGTGGCCCATGAGGCCCCGCCCATGCTCGCGGGCCACATTGGTCACAAACACACATGCTGACCCTCAGCCTGTGCCCAGTCTTTAAGTAAGGCCACTCAGTGGCTGGATGAAGAGACAGCATATTGGGTCTGCCATGCCCCTAGGCCCCAATTTATAACCATCGTTTGGGTTGTCCCTTCACTCTTCCCCAGGGCTCTGCTTTGGAATTCCTCTTTGGTTGGGACACCTGAGGTAACAAACCTGAGAGGAGACCACCCATCCCACAGATTGACAGAAAGAAATTGGGACCGGGCCAAATCCACAGAGAGGAAGATTCGTCCATGGCCCATGAGGCCTCCCCACGTTCCACGCCCATCTTTGATACAAAATCCAGAGACAAAAGCCTGAGCAAGCGCCTCAGACTCGCTCTTTCTTCATATCCTGAAGAGTCCTTCTCATGGTTTGTAGATTGGCCCTGCCATACCTACGTTCCCAACCTAAGATGAGTTTGTGTTTTCAGACTTCTGTCCTCAGATTCCTGGGCCACACACCCTCCAGGCTGGGGCCCCTGGAGCCACACATTAGGACTGTGCCTACCCAATCCATGGGCATTCTGCCCATTCCATTATCCAAAATCGTACAAATTAGGAGAACTCTCCAAAGTCCCCGAGGCCATCCCAATAGTGTAGGTCTCCGGGGACAAACAAGGGCGGTCTGACACCAGCTGAGCATCTACCTCCACTCATATCATAAATGGATGTCCCCAGAGAAGAAGATGGAACCAGACAGGACCCTAGGCCATATTCGGATCCATTGCTTTGGTTTACAGACATGTCTCCTCAAAAGCCTGGATTCCAAGATCAGCATTCGGTTTTTTTTGAGGCACCCATCAGAACAAATCTCGTTTCCACAAGGAAACTTGTGCATGGGACCTATGTCAAAAGCTTAGGAGAATACTTCAGGGTCCCGGTGTCACCGCCCCATTCCAAGGCCCTCATGGACACAAACACACATTAGGCCCCATCCTCGGGAAAGTCCATTTCAACACAGCCGCCCCGATTGCTCCCGCAGAGCCATCAAAACTCAACTGTCTTGTTGCTGGGAGAAAATTGGAATGCGAGGCGGGATTCCCTGGCATCGTTCCTCGAATGGTGGTCTGGAGTCATTCCATATGGGATGTCCTGGAGCTGACCAACAGGTCTCAATTGTCCCGCAGAAGGAATCCTTGAAGGGGGCATCCCACAACTCCCAACGTGGGAAAACCTCCATGGCCTTGAGATTCCGCTCCGTTCATGAAGGGGCAGTCATGCACAGAAACTCCAACCCGAGCCAACGTCTGATCCTCGCCGTGACTTCAGATGCATGAAATATTGGTTCAGATCTGCAGGAGGTACCTGCCGTGCCCTCGGCCTGAAGCCCAAGTCTAGCTTGTGTTCTCAGACTTCTGTCCTCACACTCCTGGCCCAGAAGCCCTCAAGTTTGGCAATTCTGGAACCAAAGTGCAGCACTCTGCCTGCCCTCTAGAAAAAATATCTTGCCTATTGAGCTCCCCAGGCACCTCAAATGAGGATAAACCTATACGGCACTCGACTGTACCCAAATCATATAGTCTATCCTGGGACTAATGCACTGACTGACACAACCTGAGCCCGAACCTCCTGACCAACACCCTGGCAGCTGACCGCACACTGAGCATATCAGACCCGCCATGGCCTTAGGTCGTCATCTCCACCAAATTCGGTTTTTCAGGCTTCAGAACCTAGACCTTATCTCCAACCACTGCCCAGGGTTGAAAATGATGCAGATATCAGAACACATTCCCCATGGCCAGAGACCTTGTGTTTGGCAGGTTGTCCAAAGTCCAGTGTAGTTGAAACCAGTGTGGCCCATGAGGCCACGCCCATGCTCGCGGGCCACATTGGTCACAAACACACATTGTGACCCTCAGCATGAGCCCAGTCCTCAAGTAAGGCCTCTCAGTGGCTGGATGAAGAGACAGCATATTGGGCCTGCCATGCACCTAGGCCCCAATTTTTAACCATAGTTTGGGTTGTCCCTTCACTCTTCCCCAGGGCTCTGCTTTGGAATTCCTATTTTGTTCGGACACCTGAGGTAATAAACCTGAAAGGAGACATCCCATCCGACAATTGAAGAAAAACTATTGGGACCGGGCCAAATCCACAGAGAGGAAGATTCGTCCATATCCCATGAGGCCTCCCCACATTCTACAGCCATTGTTGATACAAAATCCAGAGACAAAAGCCTGAGCAAGTGCCTCAGACTCGCTCTTTCTTCATATCCTGAGGGGTACTTCTCATAGTTTGTAGATTGGGCCTCCCATACCTACGTCCCAAAACCTTAGCTGAGTTTGTGTTTTCAGACTTCTGTCCTCAAAGTCCTGGGCCGCACACCCTCCAGGCTAAGGCCCCTGGAGCCACACATTAGGGCTGTGCCTACCCAATCCATGGGAATTCAGCCCATTCCATTGTCCAAATTCTCACCAATTAAGAAAACTCTCCAAAGTCCCCGAGGCCATCCCAATAGTGTAGGTCTCCAGGGACAGCAAGGGCGGTGTGACACCAGGTGAGCATCTCCCTCCACTCATTCCATAGATGGATATCACCAGAGAAGAAGATTGAACCAGACAGGACCCTAGGCCATAATCGGATCCATTGTTTTGGTTTATAGGCATGTCTCCTCAAAAGCCTGGATTCCAATACCAGCATAGGGGGTTTCCTGAGGCACCCCTCAGAACAAATCTCATCTCCACAAGTAAACTTGTGCTTGGGAGGTATGTCAAAAGCTTAGGAGAATACTTCAGGGTCCCGGTGCCAACGCCCCATTCCAAGGCCCACATGGACACAAACACACAATGGGCCCGACCCTAAAAGTCCATTTCAACTCAGCCACGCCGGTTGCTCCCGCCGAGCTATCCGATCTCAACTGTCTTGTTGCTAGGAGACATTTGGAATGCGAGGCCCGCTTCCCAGGCATCCACCCCGAACGGTGCTCTGGAGTCCTTCCATATGGGATATCCTGGAGCTGCCCAACAGGTCTCAATTGTCCCGCAGAAGGAATCCTTGAAGGGGGCATCCCACAACTCCCAACGTGGGAAAACCTCCATGGCCTTGAGATTCCGCTCCGTTCATGAAGGGGCAGTCATGCACAGAAACTCCAACCCGAGCCAACGTCTGATCCTCGCCGTGACTTCAGAAGCATGAGATATTCGTTCAGATCTGCAGGGGGTACCAGCCGTGTCCTCAGCCTGAAGCCCAAGTCTAGCTTCTGTTCTCAGACTTGTCCTCACACTCCTGGTCCAGAATCCCTCATGTTTGGCAATACCGGACCCACAATGCAGCACTCTGCCTGCCTCTAGAAAAAATATATTGCCTAATGAGTAGCCCAGGCACCTCAAATGAGGATAAACCTACACGGCTCTCGACTGTACCTGAATTATATAGTCTAACCTGGGTACTAATTCACTGTCTGACACAACCTGAACCCGAACCTCCGGACCAACACCCAGGCAGCTGACCGCACACTGAGCACATCAGACCCGCCATGGCCTTAGGTCGTCATCTCTTCCCAACTGCGGTTTTCAGGCTTCAGAACGTAGACCTTATCTCCAAACACTGCCCAGGGTTGAAAATGATGCAGAAATCAGAGCTCCTTCCCCATGGCAAGAGACCTTGTGATTGGCATGTTATCCAAAGTTCAGTGTAGTTGAAACCAGTGTGGCCCATGAGGCCCCGCCCATGCTCGCGGGCCACATTGGTCACAAACACACATGCTGACCCTCAGCCTGTGCCCAGTCTTTAAGTAAGGCCACTCAGTGGCTGGATGAAGAGACAGCATATTGGGTCTGCCATGCCCCTAGGCCCCAATTTATAACCATCGTTTGGGTTGTCCCTTCACTCTTCCCCAGGGCTCTGCTTTGGAATTCCTCTTTGGTTGGGACACCTGAGGTAACAAACCTGAGAGGAGACCACCCATCCCACAGATTGACAGAAAGAAATTGGGACCGGGCCAAATCCACAGAGAGGAAGATTCGTCCATGGCCCATGAGGCCTCCCCACGTTCCACGCCCATCTTTGATACAAAATCCAGAGACAAAAGCCTGAGCAAGCGCCTCAGACTCGCTCTTTCTTCATATCCTGAAGAGTCCTTCTCATGGTTTGTAGATTGGCCCTGCCATACCTACGTTCCCAACCTAAGATGAGTTTGTGTTTTCAGACTTCTGTCCTCAGATTCCTGGGCCACACACCCTCCAGGCTGGGGCCCCTGGAGCCACACATTAGGACTGTGCCTACCCAATCCATGGGCATTCTGCCCATTCCATTATCCAAAATCGTACAAATTAGGAGAACTCTCCAAAGTCCCCGAGGCCATCCCAATAGTGTAGGTCTCCGGGGACAAACAAGGGCGGTCTGACACCAGCTGAGCATCTACCTCCACTCATATCATAAATGGATGTCCCCAGAGAAGAAGATGGAACCAGACAGGACCCTAGGCCATATTCGGATCCATTGCTTTGGTTTACAGACATGTCTCCTCAAAAGCCTGGATTCCAAGATCAGCATTCGGTTTTTTTTGAGGCACCCATCAGAACAAATCTCGTTTCCACAAGGAAACTTGTGCATGGGACCTATGTCAAAAGCTTAGGAGAATACTTCAGGGTCCCGGTGTCACCGCCCCATTCCAAGGCCCTCATGGACACAAACACACATTAGGCCCCATCCTCGGGAAAGTCCATTTCAACACAGCCGCCCCGATTGCTCCCGCAGAGCCATCAAAACTCAACTGTCTTGTTGCTGGGAGAAAATTGGAATGCGAGGCGGGATTCCCTGGCATCGTTCCTCGAATGGTGGTCTGGAGTCATTCCATATGGGATGTCCTGGAGCTGACCAACAGGTCTCAATTGTCCCGCAGAAGGAATCCTTGAAGGGGGCATCCCACAACTCCCAACGTGGGAAAACCTCCATGGCCTTGAGATTCCGCTCCGTTCATGAAGGGGCAGTCATGCACAGAAACTCCAACCCGAGCCAACGTCTGATCCTCGCCGTGACTTCAGATGCATGAAATATTGGTTCAGATCTGCAGGAGGTACCTGCCGTGCCCTCGGCCTGAAGCCCAAGTCTAGCTTGTGTTCTCAGACTTCTGTCCTCACACTCCTGGCCCAGAAGCCCTCAAGTTTGGCAATTCTGGAACCAAAGTGCAGCACTCTGCCTGCCCTCTAGAAAAAATATCTTGCCTATTGAGCTCCCCAGGCACCTCAAATGAGGATAAACCTATACGGCACTCGACTGTACCCAAATCATATAGTCTATCCTGGGACTAATGCACTGACTGACACAACCTGAGCCCGAACCTCCTGACCAACACCCTGGCAGCTGACCGCACACTGAGCATATCAGACCCGCCATGGCCTTAGGTCGTCATCTCCACCAAATTCGGTTTTTCAGGCTTCAGAACCTAGACCTTATCTCCAACCACTGCCCAGGGTTGAAAATGATGCAGATATCAGAACACATTCCCCATGGCCAGAGACCTTGTGTTTGGCAGGTTGTCCAAAGTCCAGTGTAGTTGAAACCAGTGTGGCCCATGAGGCCACGCCCATGCTCGCGGGCCACATTGGTCACAAACACACATTGTGACCCTCAGCATGAGCCCAGTCCTCAAGTAAGGCCTCTCAGTGGCTGGATGAAGAGACAGCATATTGGGCCTGCCATGCACCTAGGCCCCAATTTTTAACCATAGTTTGGGTTGTCCCTTCACTCTTCCCCAGGGCTCTGCTTTGGAATTCCTATTTTGTTCGGACACCTGAGGTAATAAACCTGAAAGGAGACATCCCATCCGACAATTGAAGAAAAACTATTGGGACCGGGCCAAATCCACAGAGAGGAAGATTCGTCCATATCCCATGAGGCCTCCCCACATTCTACAGCCATTGTTGATACAAAATCCAGAGACAAAAGCCTGAGCAAGTGCCTCAGACTCGCTCTTTCTTCATATCCTGAGGGGTACTTCTCATAGTTTGTAGATTGGGCCTCCCATACCTACGTCCCAAAACCTTAGCTGAGTTTGTGTTTTCAGACTTCTGTCCTCAAAGTCCTGGGCCGCACACCCTCCAGGCTAAGGCCCCTGGAGCCACACATTAGGGCTGTGCCTACCCAATCCATGGGAATTCAGCCCATTCCATTGTCCAAATTCTCACCAATTAAGAAAACTCTCCAAAGTCCCCGAGGCCATCCCAATAGTGTAGGTCTCCAGGGACAGCAAGGGCGGTGTGACACCAGGTGAGCATCTCCCTCCACTCATTCCATAGATGGATATCACCAGAGAAGAAGATTGAACCAGACAGGACCCTAGGCCATAATCGGATCCATTGTTTTGGTTTATAGGCATGTCTCCTCAAAAGCCTGGATTCCAATACCAGCATAGGGGGTTTCCTGAGGCACCCCTCAGAACAAATCTCATCTCCACAAGTAAACTTGTGCTTGGGAGGTATGTCAAAAGCTTAGGAGAATACTTCAGGGTCCCGGTGCCAACGCCCCATTCCAAGGCCCACATGGACACAAACACACAATGGGCCCGACCCTAAAAGTCCATTTCAACTCAGCCACGCCGGTTGCTCCCGCAGAGCTATCCGATCTCAACTGTCTTGTTGCTAGGAGACATTTGGAATGCGAGGCCCGCTTCCCAGGCATCCACCCCGAACGGTGCTCTGGAGTCCTTCCATATGGGATATCCTGGAGCTGCCCAACAGGTCTCAATTGTCCCGCAGAAGGAATCCTTGAAGGGGGCATCCCACAACTCCCAACGTGGGAAAACCTCCATGGCCTTGAGATTCCGCTCCGTTCATGAAGGGGCAGTCATGCACAGAAACTCCAACCCGAGCCAACGTCTGATCCTCGCCGTGACTTCAGAAGCATGAGATATTCGTTCAGATCTGCAGGGGGTACCAGCCGTGTCCTCAGCCTGAAGCCCAAGTCTAGCTTCTGTTCTCAGACTTGTCCTCACACTCCTGGTCCAGAATCCCTCATGTTTGGCAATACCGGACCCACAATGCAGCACTCTGCCTGCCTCTAGAAAAAATATATTGCCTAATGAGTAGCCCAGGCACCTCAAATGAGGATAAACCTACACGGCTCTCGACTGTACCTGAATTATATAGTCTAACCTGGGTACTAATTCACTGTCTGACACAACCTGAACCCGAACCTCCGGACCAACACCCAGGCAGCTGACCGCACACTGAGCACATCAGACCCGCCATGGCCTTAGGTCGTCATCTCTTCCCAACTGCGGTTTTCAGGCTTCAGAACGTAGACCTTATCTCCAAACACTGCCCAGGGTTGAAAATGATGCAGAAATCAGAGCTCCTTCCCCATGGCAAGAGACCTTGTGATTGGCATGTTATCCAAAGTTCAGTGTAGTTGAAACCAGTGTGGCCCATGAGGCCCCGCCCATGCTCGCGGGCCACATTGGTCACAAACACACATGCTGACCCTCAGCCTGTGCCCAGTCTTTAAGTAAGGCCACTCAGTGGCTGGATGAAGAGACAGCATATTGGGTCTGCCATGCCCCTAGGCCCCAATTTATAACCATCGTTTGGGTTGTCCCTTCACTCTTCCCCAGGGCTCTGCTTTGGAATTCCTCTTTGGTTGGGACACCTGAGGTAACAAACCTGAGAGGAGACCACCCATCCCACAGATTGACAGAAAGAAATTGGGACCGGGCCAAATCCACAGAGAGGAAGATTCGTCCATGGCCCATGAGGCCTCCCCACGTTCCACGCCCATCTTTGATACAAAATCCAGAGACAAAAGCCTGAGCAAGCGCCTCAGACTCGCTCTTTCTTCATATCCTGAAGAGTCCTTCTCATGGTTTGTAGATTGGCCCTGCCATACCTACGTTCCCAACCTAAGATGAGTTTGTGTTTTCAGACTTCTGTCCTCAGATTCCTGGGCCACACACCCTCCAGGCTGGGGCCCCTGGAGCCACACATTAGGACTGTGCCTACCCAATCCATGGGCATTCTGCCCATTCCATTATCCAAAATCGTACAAATTAGGAGAACTCTCCAAAGTCCCCGAGGCCATCCCAATAGTGTAGGTCTCCGGGGACAAACAAGGGCGGTCTGACACCAGCTGAGCATCTACCTCCACTCATATCATAAATGGATGTCCCCAGAGAAGAAGATGGAACCAGACAGGACCCTAGGCCATATTCGGATCCATTGCTTTGGTTTACAGACATGTCTCCTCAAAAGCCTGGATTCCAAGATCAGCATTCGGTTTTTTTTGAGGCACCCATCAGAACAAATCTCGTTTCCACAAGGAAACTTGTGCATGGGACCTATGTCAAAAGCTTAGGAGAATACTTCAGGGTCCCGGTGTCACCGCCCCATTCCAAGGCCCTCATGGACACAAACACACATTAGGCCCCATCCTCGGGAAAGTCCATTTCAACACAGCCGCCCCGATTGCTCCCGCAGAGCCATCAAAACTCAACTGTCTTGTTGCTGGGAGAAAATTGGAATGCGAGGCGGGATTCCCTGGCATCGTTCCTCGAATGGTGGTCTGGAGTCATTCCATATGGGATGTCCTGGAGCTGACCAACAGGTCTCAATTGTCCCGCAGAAGGAATCCTTGAAGGGGGCATCCCACAACTCCCAACGTGGGAAAACCTCCATGGCCTTGAGATTCCGCTCCGTTCATGAAGGGGCAGTCATGCACAGAAACTCCAACCCGAGCCAACGTCTGATCCTCGCCGTGACTTCAGATGCATGAAATATTGGTTCAGATCTGCAGGAGGTACCTGCCGTGCCCTCGGCCTGAAGCCCAAGTCTAGCTTGTGTTCTCAGACTTCTGTCCTCACACTCCTGGCCCAGAAGCCCTCAAGTTTGGCAATTCTGGAACCAAAGTGCAGCACTCTGCCTGCCCTCTAGAAAAAATATCTTGCCTATTGAGCTCCCCAGGCACCTCAAATGAGGATAAACCTATACGGCACTCGACTGTACCCAAATCATATAGTCTATCCTGGGACTAATGCACTGACTGACACAACCTGAGCCCGAACCTCCTGACCAACACCCTGGCAGCTGACCGCACACTGAGCATATCAGACCCGCCATGGCCTTAGGTCGTCATCTCCACCAAATTCGGTTTTTCAGGCTTCAGAACCTAGACCTTATCTCCAACCACTGCCCAGGGTTGAAAATGATGCAGATATCAGAACACATTCCCCATGGCCAGAGACCTTGTGTTTGGCAGGTTGTCCAAAGTCCAGTGTAGTTGAAACCAGTGTGGCCCATGAGGCCCCGCCCATGCTCGCGGGCCACATTGGTCACAAACACACATTGTGACCCTCAGCATGAGCCCAGTCCTCAAGTAAGGCCTCTCAGTGGCTGGATGAAGAGACAGCATATTGGGCCTGCCATGCACCTAGGCCCCAATTTTTAACCATAGTTTGGGTTGTCCCTTCACTCTTCCCCAGGGCTCTGCTTTGGAATTCCTATTTTGTTCGGACACCTGAGGTAATAAACCTGAAAGGAGACCTCCCATCCGACAATTGAAGAAAAACTATTGGGACCGGGCCAAATCCACAGAGAGGAAGATTCGTCCATATCCCATGAGGCCTCCCCACATTCTACAGCCATTGTTGATACAAAATCCAGAGACAAAAGCCTGAGCAAGTGCCTCAGACTCGCTCTTTCTTCATATCCTGAGGGGTACTTCTCATAGTTTGTAGATTGGGCCTCCCATACCTACGTCCCAAAACCTTAGCTGAGTTTGTGTTTTCAGACTTCTGTCCTCAAAGTCCTGGGCCGCACACCCTCCAGGCTAAGGCCCCTGGAGCCACACATTAGGGCTGTGCCTACCCAATCCATGGGAATTCAGCCCATTCCATTGTCCAAATTCTCACCAATTAAGAAAACTCTCCAAAGTCCCCGAGGCCATCCCAATAGTGTAGGTCTCCAGGGACAGCAAGGGCGGTGTGACACCAGGTGAGCATCTCCCTCCACTCATTCCATAGATGGATATCACCAGAGAAGAAGATTGAACCAGACAGGACCCTAGGCCATAATCGGATCCATTGTTTTGGTTTATAGGCATGTCTCCTCAAAAGCCTGGATTCCAATACCAGCATAGGGGGTTTCCTGAGGCACCCCTCAGAACAAATCTCATCTCCACAAGTAAACTTGTGCTTGGGAGGTATGTCAAAAGCTTAGGAGAATACTTCAGGGTCCCGGTGCCAACGCCCCATTCCAAGGCCCACATGGACACAAACACACAATGGGCCCGACCCTAAAAGTCCATTTCAACTCAGCCACGCCGGTTGCTCCCGCCGAGCTATCCGATCTCAACTGTCTTGTTGCTAGGAGACATTTGGAATGCGAGGCCCGCTTCCCAGGCATCCACCCCGAACGGTGCTCTGGAGTCCTTCCATATGGGATATCCTGGAGCTGCCCAACAGGTCTCAATTGTCCCGCAGAAGGAATCCTTGAAGGGGGCATCCCACAACTCCCAACGTGGGAAAACCTCCATGGCCTTGAGATTCCGCTCCGTTCATGAAGGGGCAGTCATGCACAGAAACTCCAACCCGAGCCAACGTCTGATCCTCGCCGTGACTTCAGAAGCATGAGATATTCGTTCAGATCTGCAGGGGGTACCAGCCGTGTCCTCAGCCTGAAGCCCAAGTCTAGCTTCTGTTCTCAGACTTGTCCTCACACTCCTGGTCCAGAATCCCTCATGTTTGGCAATACCGGACCCACAATGCAGCACTCTGCCTGCCTCTAGAAAAAATATATTGCCTAATGAGTAGCCCAGGCACCTCAAATGAGGATAAACCTACACGGCTCTCGACTGTACCTGAATTATATAGTCTAACCTGGGTACTAATTCACTGTCTGACACAACCTGAACCCGAACCTCCGGACCAACACCCAGGCAGCTGACCGCACACTGAGCACATCAGACCCGCCATGGCCTTAGGTCGTCATCTCTTCCCAACTGCGGTTTTCAGGCTTCAGAACGTAGACCTTATCTCCAAACACTGCCCAGGGTTGAAAATGATGCAGAAATCAGAGCTCCTTCCCCATGGCAAGAGACCTTGTGATTGGCATGTTATCCAAAGTTCAGTGTAGTTGAAACCAGTGTGGCCCATGAGGCCCCGCCCATGCTCGCGGGCCACATTGGTCACAAACACACATGCTGACCCTCAGCCTGTGCCCAGTCTTTAAGTAAGGCCACTCAGTGGCTGGATGAAGAGACAGCATATTGGGTCTGCCATGCCCCTAGGCCCCAATTTATAACCATCGTTTGGGTTGTCCCTTCACTCTTCCCCAGGGCTCTGCTTTGGAATTCCTCTTTGGTTGGGACACCTGAGGTAACAAACCTGAGAGGAGACCACCCATCCCACAGATTGACAGAAAGAAATTGGGACCGGGCCAAATCCACAGAGAGGAAGATTCGTCCATGGCCCATGAGGCCTCCCCACGTTCCACGCCCATCTTTGATACAAAATCCAGAGACAAAAGCCTGAGCAAGCGCCTCAGACTCGCTCTTTCTTCATATCCTGAAGAGTCCTTCTCATGGTTTGTAGATTGGCCCTGCCATACCTACGTTCCCAACCTAAGATGAGTTTGTGTTTTCAGACTTCTGTCCTCAGATTCCTGGGCCACACACCCTCCAGGCTGGGGCCCCTGGAGCCACACATTAGGACTGTGCCTACCCAATCCATGGGCATTCTGCCCATTCCATTATCCAAAATCGTACAAATTAGGAGAACTCTCCAAAGTCCCCGAGGCCATCCCAATAGTGTAGGTCTCCGGGGACAAACAAGGGCGGTCTGACACCAGCTGAGCATCTACCTCCACTCATATCATAAATGGATGTCCCCAGAGAAGAAGATGGAACCAGACAGGACCCTAGGCCATATTCGGATCCATTGCTTTGGTTTACAGACATGTCTCCTCAAAAGCCTGGATTCCAAGATCAGCATTCGGTTTTTTTTGAGGCACCCATCAGAACAAATCTCGTTTCCACAAGGAAACTTGTGCATGGGACCTATGTCAAAAGCTTAGGAGAATACTTCAGGGTCCCGGTGTCACCGCCCCATTCCAAGGCCCTCATGGACACAAACACACATTAGGCCCCATCCTCGGGAAAGTCCATTTCAACACAGCCGCCCCGATTGCTCCCGCAGAGCCATCAAAACTCAACTGTCTTGTTGCTGGGAGAAAATTGGAATGCGAGGCGGGATTCCCTGGCATCGTTCCTCGAATGGTGGTCTGGAGTCATTCCATATGGGATGTCCTGGAGCTGACCAACAGGTCTCAATTGTCCCGCAGAAGGAATCCTTGAAGGGGGCATCCCACAACTCCCAACGTGGGAAACCCTCCATGGCCTTGAGATTCCGCTCCGTTCATGAAGGGGCAGTCATGCACAGAAACTCCAACCCGAGCCAACGTCTGATCCTCGCCGTGACTTCAGATGCATGAAATATTGGTTCAGATCTGCAGGAGGTACCTGCCGTGCCCTCGGCCTGAAGCCCAAGTCTAGCTTGTGTTCTCAGACTTCTGTCCTCACACTCCTGGCCCAGAAGCCCTCAAGTTTGGCAATTCTGGAACCAAAGTGCAGCACTCTGCCTGCCCTCTAGAAAAAATATCTTGCCTATTGAGCTCCCCAGGCACCTCAAATGAGGATAAACCTATACGGCACTCGACTGTACCCAAATCATATAGTCTATCCTGGGACTAATGCACTGACTGACACAACCTGAGCCCGAACCTCCTGACCAACACCCTGGCAGCTGACCGCACACTGAGCATATCAGACCCGCCATGGCCTTAGGTCGTCATCTCCACCAAATTCGGTTTTTCAGGCTTCAGAACCTAGACCTTATCTCCAACCACTGCCCAGGGTTGAAAATGATGCAGATATCAGAACACATTCCCCATGGCCAGAGACCTTGTGTTTGGCAGGTTGTCCAAAGTCCAGTGTAGTTGAAACCAGTGTGGCCCATGAGGCCCCGCCCATGCTCGCGGGCCACATTGGTCACAAACACACATTGTGACCCTCAGCATGAGCCCAGTCCTCAAGTAAGGCCTCTCAGTGGCTGGATGAAGAGACAGCATATTGGGCCTGCCATGCACCTAGGCCCCAATTTTTAACCATAGTTTGGGTTGTCCCTTCACTCTTCCCCAGGGCTCTGCTTTGGAATTCCTATTTTGTTCGGACACCTGAGGTAATAAACCTGAAAGGAGACCTCCCATCCGACAATTGAAGAAAAACTATTGGGACCGGGCCAAATCCACAGAGAGGAAGATTCGTCCATATCCCATGAGGCCTCCCCACATTCTACAGCCATTGTTGATACAAAATCCAGAGACAAAAGCCTGAGCAAGTGCCTCAGACTCGCTCTTTCTTCATATCCTGAGGGGTACTTCTCATAGTTTGTAGATTGGGCCTCCCATACCTACGTCCCAAAACCTTAGCTGAGTTTGTGTTTTCAGACTTCTGTCCTCAAAGTCCTGGGCCGCACACCCTCCAGGCTAAGGCCCCTGGAGCCACACATTAGGGCTGTGCCTACCCAATCCATGGGAATTCAGCCCATTCCATTGTCCAAATTCTCACCAATTAAGAAAACTCTCCAAAGTCCCCGAGGCCATCCCAATAGTGTAGGTCTCCAGGGACAGCAAGGGCGGTGTGACACCAGGTGAGCATCTCCCTCCACTCATTCCATAGATGGATATCACCAGAGAAGAAGATTGAACCAGACAGGACCCTAGGCCATAATCGGATCCATTGTTTTGGTTTATAGGCATGTCTCCTCAAAAGCCTGGATTCCAATACCAGCATAGGGGGTTTCCTGAGGCACCCCTCAGAACAAATCTCATCTCCACAAGTAAACTTGTGCTTGGGAGGTATGTCAAAAGCTTAGGAGAATACTTCAGGGTCCCGGTGCCAACGCCCCATTCCAAGGCCCACATGGACACAAACACACAATGGGCCCGACCCTAAAAGTCCATTTCAACTCAGCCACGCCGGTTGCTCCCGCCGAGCTATCCGATCTCAACTGTCTTGTTGCTAGGAGACATTTGGAATGCGAGGCCCGCTTCCCAGGCATCCACCCCGAACGGTGCTCTGGAGTCCTTCCATATGGGATATCCTGGAGCTGCCCAACAGGTCTCAATTGTCCCGCAGAAGGAATCCTTGAAGGGGGCATCCCACAACTCCCAACGTGGGAAAACCTCCATGGCCTTGAGATTCCGCTCCGTTCATGAAGGGGCAGTCATGCACAGAAACTCCAACCCGAGCCAACGTCTGATCCTCGCCGTGACTTCAGAAGCATGAGATATTCGTTCAGATCTGCAGGGGGTACCAGCCGTGTCCTCAGCCTGAAGCCCAAGTCTAGCTTCTGTTCTCAGACTTGTCCTCACACTCCTGGTCCAGAATCCCTCATGTTTGGCAATACCGGACCCACAATGCAGCACTCTGCCTGCCTCTAGAAAAAATATATTGCCTAATGAGTAGCCCAGGCACCTCAAATGAGGATAAACCTACACGGCTCTCGACTGTACCTGAATTATATAGTCTAACCTGGGTACTAATTCACTGTCTGACACAACCTGAACCCGAACCTCCGGACCAACACCCAGGCAGCTGACCGCACACTGAGCACATCAGACCCGCCATGGCCTTAGGTCGTCATCTCTTCCCAACTGCGGTTTTCAGGCTTCAGAACGTAGACCTTATCTCCAAACACTGCCCAGGGTTGAAAATGATGCAGAAATCAGAGCTCCTTCCCCATGGCAAGAGACCTTGTGATTGGCATGTTATCCAAAGTTCAGTGTAGTTGAAACCAGTGTGGCCCATGAGGCCCCGCCCATGCTCGCGGGCCACATTGGTCACAAACACACATGCTGACCCTCAGCCTGTGCCCAGTCTTTAAGTAAGGCCACTCAGTGGCTGGATGAAGAGACAGCATATTGGGTCTGCCATGCCCCTAGGCCCCAATTTATAACCATCGTTTGGGTTGTCCCTTCACTCTTCCCCAGGGCTCTGCTTTGGAATTCCTCTTTGGTTGGGACACCTGAGGTAACAAACCTGAGAGGAGACCACCCATCCCACAGATTGACAGAAAGAAATTGGGACCGGGCCAAATCCACAGAGAGGAAGATTCGTCCATGGCCCATGAGGCCTCCCCACGTTCCACGCCCATCTTTGATACAAAATCCAGAGACAAAAGCCTGAGCAAGCGCCTCAGACTCGCTCTTTCTTCATATCCTGAAGAGTCCTTCTCATGGTTTGTAGATTGGCCCTGCCATACCTACGTTCCCAACCTAAGATGAGTTTGTGTTTTCAGACTTCTGTCCTCAGATTCCTGGGCCACACACCCTCCAGGCTGGGGCCCCTGGAGCCACACATTAGGACTGTGCCTACCCAATCCATGGGCATTCTGCCCATTCCATTATCCAAAATCGTACAAATTAGGAGAACTCTCCAAAGTCCCCGAGGCCATCCCAATAGTGTAGGTCTCCGGGGACAAACAAGGGCGGTCTGACACCAGCTGAGCATCTACCTCCACTCATATCATAAATGGATGTCCCCAGAGAAGAAGATGGAACCAGACAGGACCCTAGGCCATATTCGGATCCATTGCTTTGGTTTACAGACATGTCTCCTCAAAAGCCTGGATTCCAAGATCAGCATTCGGTTTTTTTTGAGGCACCCATCAGAACACATCTCGTTTCCACAAGGAAACTTGTGTATGGGACCTATGTCAAAAGCTTAGGAGAATACTTCAGGGTCCCGGTGTCACCGCCCCATTCCAAGGCCCTCATGGACACAAACACACATTAGGCCCCATCCTCGGGAAAGTCCATTTCAACACAGCCGCCCCGATTGCTCCCGCAGAGCCATCAAAACTCAACTGTCTTGTTGCTAGGAGAAAATTGGAATGCGAGGCAGGATTCCCTGGCATCGATCCTCGAATGGTGGTCTGGAGTCATTCCATATGGGATGTCCTGGAGCTGCCCAACAGGTCTCAATTGTCCCGCAGAAGGAATCCTTGAAGGGGGCATCCCACAACTCCCAACGTGGGAAAACCTCCATGGCCTTGAGATTCCGCTCCGTTCATGAAGGGGCAGTCATGCACAGAAACTCCAACCCGAGCCAACGTCTGATCCTCGCCGTGACTTCAGATGCATGAAATATTGGTTCAGATCTGCAGGAGGTACCTGCCGTGCCCTCGGCCTGAAGCCCAAGTCTAGCTTGTGTTCTCAGACTTCTGTCCTCACACTCCTGGCCCAGAAGCCCTCAAGTTTGGCAATTCTGGAACCAAAGTGCAGCACTCTGCCTGCCCTCTAGAAAAAATATCTTGCCTATTGAGCTCCCCAGGCACCTCAAATGAGGATAAACCTATACGGCACTCGACTGTACCCAAATCATATAGTCTATCCTGGGACTAATGCACTGACTGACACAACCTGAGCCCGAACCTCCTGACCAACACCCTGGCAGCTGACCGCACACTGAGCATATCAGACCCGCCATGGCCTTAGGTCGTCATCTCCACCAAATTCGGTTTTTCAGGCTTCAGAACCTAGACCTTATCTCCAACCACTGCCCAGGGTTGAAAATGATGCAGATATCAGAACACATTCCCCATGGCCAGAGACCTTGTGTTTGGCAGGTTGTCCAAAGTCCAGTGTAGTTGAAACCAGTGTGGCCCATGAGGCCCCGCCCATGCTCGAGGGCCCCATTGGTCACAAACACACATTGTGACCCTCTGCATGAGCCCAGTCCTCAAGTAAGGCCTCTCAGTGGCTGGATGAAGAGACAGCATATTGGGCCTGCCATGCACCTAGGCCCCAATTTTTAACCATAGTTTGGGTTGTCCCATCACTCTTCCCCAGGGCTCTGCTTTGGAATTCCTATTTTGTTCGGACACCTGAGGTAATAAACCTGAAAGGAGACCTCCCATCCGACAATTGAAGAAAAACTATTGGGACCGGGCCAAATCCACAGAGAGGAAGATTCTTCCATATCCCATGAGGCCTCCCCACATTCTACAGCCATTGTTGATACAAAATCCAGAGACAAAAGCCTGAGCAAGTGCCTCAGACTCGCTCTTTCTTCATATCCTGAGGGGTACTTCTCATGGTTTGTAGATTGGGCCTCCCATACCTACGTCCCAAAACCTTAGCTGAGTTTGTGTTTTCAGACTTCGGTCCTCAAAGTCCTGGGCCGCACACCCTCCAGGCTGGGGCCCCTGGAGCCACACATTAGGACTGTGCCTACCCAATCCATGGGAATTCTGCCCATTCCATTGTCCAAATTCTCACCAATTAAGAAAACTCTCCAAATTCCCCGAGGCCATCCCAATAGTGTAGGTCTCCAGGGACAAACAAGGGCGGTGTGACACCAGGTGAGCATCTCCCTCCACTCATTCCATAGATGGATATCACCAGAGAAGAAGATTGAACCAGACAGGACCCTAGGCCATAATCGGATCCAATGTTTTGGTTTACAGGCATGTCTCCTCAAAAGCCTAATTTCCAATACCAGCATAGGGGGTTTCCTGAGGCAACCCTCAGAACAAATCTCATCTCCACAAGGAAACTTGTGCATGGGAGGTATGTCAAAAGCTTAGGAGAATACTTCAGGGTCCCGGTGCCAACGCCCCATTCCAAGGCCCTCATGGACACAAACACACAATGGGCCCGACCCTAAAAGTCCATTTCAACTCAGCCACGCCGGTTGCTCCCGCAGAGCTATCCGATCTCAACTGTCTTGTTGCTAGGAGACATTTGGAATGCGAGGCCCGCTTCCCAGGCATCCACCCCGAACGGTGCTCTGGAGTCCTTCCATATGGTATATCCTGGAGCTGCCCAACAGGTCTCAATTGTCCCGCAGAAGGAATCCTTGAAGGGGGCATCCCACAACTCCCAACGTGGGAAAACCTCCATGGCCTTGAGATTCCGCTCCGTTCATGAAGGGGCAGTCATGCACAGAAACTCCAACCCGAGCCAACGTCTGATCCTCGCCGTGACTTCAGAAGCATGAGATATTCGTTCAGATCTGCAGGGGGTACCAGCCGTGCCCTCGGCCTGAAGCCCAAGTCTAGCTTCTGTTCTCAGACTTGTCCTCACACTCCTGGTCCAGAATCCCTCATGTTTGGCAATACCGGACCCACAATGCAGCACTCTGCCTGCCTCTAGAAAAAATATATTGCCTAATGTGTAGCCCAGGCACCTCAAATGACGATAAACCTACACGGCTCTCGACTGTACCTGAATTATATAGTCTAACCTGGGTACTAATTCACTGTCTGACACAACCTGAACCCGAACCTCCGGACCAACACCCAGGCAGCTGACCGCACACTGAGCACATCAGACCCGCCATGGCCTTAGGTCGTCATCTCTTCCCAACTGCGGTTTTCAGGCTTCAGAACGTAGACCTTATCTCCAAACACTGCCCAGGGTTGCAAATGATGCAGAAATCAGAGCCCCTTCCCCATGGCAAGCGACCTTGTGATTGGCATGTTATCCAAAGTTCAGTGTAGTTGAAACCAGTGTGGCCCATGAGGCCCCGCCCATGCTCGCGGGCCACATTGGTCACAAACACACATGCTGACCCTCAGCCTGTGCCCAGTCTTTAAGTAAGGCCACTCAGTGGCTGGATGAAGAGACAGCATATTGGGTCTGCCATGCCCCTAGGCCCCAATTTATAACCATCGTTTGGGTTGTCCCTTCACTCTTCCCCAGGGCTCTGCTTTGGAATTCCTCTTTGGTTGGGACACCTGAGGTAACAAACCTGAGAGGAGACCTCCCATCCCACAGATTGACAGAAAGAAATTGGGACCGGGCCAAATCCACAGAGAGGAAGATTCGTCCATGGCCCATGAGGCCTCCCCACGTTCCACGCCCATCTTTGATACAAAATCCAGAGACAAAAGCCTGAGCAAGCGCCTCAGACTCGCTCTTTCTTCATATCCTGAAGAGTCCTTCTCATGGTTTGTAGATTGGCCCTGCCATACCTACGTTCCCAACCTAAGCTGAGTTTGTGTTTTCAGACTTCTGTCCTCAGATTCCTGGGCCACACACCCTCCAGGCTGGGGCCCCTGGAGCCACACATTAGGACTGTGCCTACCCAACCCATGGGAATTCTGCCCATTCCATTGTCCAAAATCGTACAAATTAGGAGAACTCTCCAAAGTCCCAGGGGCCATCCCAATAGTGTAGGACTCCGGGGACAAACAAGGGTGGTCTGACAACAGGTGAGCATCTACCTCCACTCATTCCATAGATGATATCCCCAGAGAAGAAGATGGAACCAGACAGGACCCTAGGCCATATTCGGATCCATTGCTTTGGTTTACAGACATGTCTCCTCAAAAGCCTGGATTCCAAGACCAGCATAGGGGGTTTCCTGAGGCACCCATCAGAACAAATCTCGTTTCCACAAGGAAACTTGTGCATGGGACCTATGTCAAAAGCTTAGGAGAATACTTCAGGGTCCCGGTGTCACCGCCCCATTCCAAGGCCCTCATGGACACAAACACACATTAGGCCCCAACCTCGGGAAAGTCCATTTCAACACAGCCGCCCCGATTGCTCCCGCAGAGCCATCAAAACTCAACTGTCTTGTTGCTGGGAGAAAATTGGAATGCGAGGCGGGATTCCCTGGCATCGATCCTCGAACGGTGCTCTGGAGTCATTCCATATGGGATGTCCTGGAGCTGCCCAACAGGTCTCAATTGTCCCGCAGAAGGAATCCTTGAAGGGGGCATCCCACAACTCCCAACGTGGGAAAACCTCCATGGCCTTGAGATTCCGCTCCGTTCATGAAGGGGCAGTCATGCACAGAAACTCCAACCCGAGCCAACGTCTGATCCTCGCCGTGACTTCAGATGCATGAAATATTGGTTCAGATCTGCAGGAGGTACCTGCCGTGCCCTCGGCCTGAAGCCCAAGTCTAGCTTGTGTTCTCAGACTTCTGTCCTCACACTCCTGGCCCAGAAGCCCTCAAGTTTGGCAATTCTGGAACCAAAGTGCAGCACTCTGCCTGCCCTCTAGAAAAAATATCTTGCCTATTGAGCTCCCCAGGCACCTCAAATGAGGATAAACCGATACGGCACTCGACTGTACCCAAATCATATAGTCTAACCTGGGACTAATGCACTGACTGACACAACCTGAGCCCGAACCTCCTGACCAACACCCAGGCAGCTGACCGCACACTGAGCATATCAGACCCGCCATGGCCTTAGGTCGTCATCTCTTCCCAACTTCGGTTTTTCAGGCTTCAGAACCTAGACCTTATCTCCAACCACTGCCCAGGGTTGAAAATGATGCAGATATCAGAACACATTCCCCATGGCCAGAGACCTTGTGTTTGGCAGGTTGTCCAAAGTCCAGTGTAGTTGAAACCAGTGTGGCCCATGAGGCCCCGCCCATGCTCGAGGGCCCCATTGGTCACAAACACACATTGTGACCCTCTGCATGAGCCCAGTCCTCAAGTAAGGCCTCTCAGTGGCTGGATGAAGAGACAGCATATTGGGCCTGCCATGCACCTAGGCCCCAATTTTTAACCATAGTTTGGGTTGTCCCATCACTCTTCCCCAGGGCTCTGCTTTGGAATTCCTATTTTGTTCGGACACCTGAGGTAATAAACCTGAAAGGAGACCTCCCATCCGACAATTGAAGAAAAACTATTGGGACCGGGCCAAATCCACAGAGAGGAAGATTCTTCCATATCCCATGAGGCCTCCCCACATTCTACAGCCATTGTTGATACAAAATCCAGAGACAAAAGCCTGAGCAAGTGCCTCAGACTCGCTCTTTCTTCATATCCTGAGGGGTACTTCTCATGGTTTGTAGATTGGGCCTCCCATACCTACGTCCCAAAACCTTAGCTGAGTTTGTGTTTTCAGACTTCGGTCCTCAAAGTCCTGGGCCGCACACCCTCCAGGCTGGGGCCCCTGGAGCCACACATTAGGACTGTGCCTACCCAATCCATGGGAATTCTGCCCATTCCATTGTCCAAATTCTCACCAATTAAGAAAACTCTCCAAATTCCCCGAGGCCATCCCAATAGTGTAGGTCTCCAGGGACAAACAAGGGCGGTGTGACACCAGGTGAGCATCTCCCTCCACTCATTCCATAGATGGATATCACCAGAGAAGAAGATTGAACCAGACAGGACCCTAGGCCATAATCGGATCCAATGTTTTGGTTTACAGGCATGTCTCCTCAAAAGCCTGGATTCCAAGACCAGCATAGGGGTTTTTTTGAGGCACCCATCAGAACACATCTCGTTTCCACAAGGAAACTTGTGTATGGGACCTATGTCAAAAGCTTAGGAGAATACTTCAGGGTCCCGGTGTCACCGCCCCATTCCAAGGCCCTCATGGACACAAACACACATTAGGCCCCATCCTCGGGAAAGTCCATTTCAACACAGCCGCCCCGATTGCTCCCGCAGAGCCATCAAAACTCAACTGTCTTGTTGCTAGGAGAAAATTGGAATGCGAGGCAGGATTCCCTGGCATCGATCCTCGAACGGTGCTCTGGAGTCATTCCATATGGGATGTCCTGGAGCTGCCCAACAGGTCTCAATTGTCCCGCAGAAGGAATCCTTGAAGGGGGCATCCCACAACTCCCAACGTGGGAAAACCTCCATGGCCTTGAGATTCCGCTCCGTTCATGAAGGGGCAGTCATGCACAGAAACTCCAACCCGAGCCAACGTCTGATCCTCGCCGTGACTTCAGATGCATGAAATATTGGTTCAGATCTGCAGGAGGTACCTGCCGTGCCCTCGGCCTGAAGCCCAAGTCTAGCTTGTGTTCTCAGACTTCTGTCCTCACACTCCTGGCCCAGAAGCCCTCAAGTTTGGCAATTCTGGAACCAAAGTGCAGCACTCTGCCTGCCCTCTAGAAAAAATATCTTGCCTATTGAGCTCCCCAGGCACCTCAAATGAGGATAAACCTATACGGCACTCGACTGTACCCAAATCATATAGTCTAACCTGGGACTAATGCACTGACTGACACAACCTGAGCCCGAACCTCCTGACCAACACCCAGGCAGCTGACCGCACACTGAGCATATCAGACCCGCCATGGCCTTAGGTCGTCATCTCTTCCCAACTTCGGTTTTTCAGGCTTCAGAACCTAGACCTTATCTCCAACCACTGCCCAGGGTTGAAAATGATGCAGATATCAGAACACATTCCCCATGGCCAGAGACCTTGTGTTTGGCAGGTTGTCCAAAGTCCAGTGTAGTTGAAACCAGTGTGGCCCATGAGGCCCCGCCCATGCTCGAGGGCCCCATTGGTCACAAACACACATTGTGACCCTCTGCATGAGCCCAGTCCTCAAGTAAGGCCTCTCAGTGGCTGGATGAAGAGACAGCATATTGGGCCTGCCATGCACCTAGGCCCCAATTTTTAACCATAGTTTGGGTTGTCCCATCACTCTTCCCCAGGGCTCTGCTTTGGAATTCCTATTTTGTTCGGACACCTGAGGTAATAAACCTGAAAGGAGACCTCCCATCCGACAATTGAAGAAAAACTATTGGGACCGGGCCAAATCCACAGAGAGGAAGATTCTTCCATATCCCATGAGGCCTCCCCACATTCTACAGCCATTGTTGATACAAAATCCAGAGACAAAAGCCTGAGCAAGTGCCTCAGACTCGCTCTTTCTTCATATCCTGAGGGGTACTTCTCATGGTTTGTAGATTGGGCCTCCCATACCTACGTCCCAAAACCTTAGCTGAGTTTGTGTTTTCAGACTTCGGTCCTCAAAGTCCTGGGCCGCACACCCTCCAGGCTGGGGCCCCTGGAGCCACACATTAGGACTGTGCCTACCCAATCCATGGGAATTCTGCCCATTCCATTGTCCAAATTCTCACCAATTAAGAAAACTCTCCAAATTCCCCGAGGCCATCCCAATAGTGTAGGTCTCCAGGGACAAACAAGGGCGGTGTGACACCAGGTGAGCATCTCCCTCCACTCATTCCATAGATGGATATCACCAGAGAAGAAGATTGAACCAGACAGGACCCTAGGCCATAATCGGATCCAATGTTTTGGTTTACAGGCATGTCTCCTCAAAAGCCTAATTTCCAATACCAGCATAGGGGGTTTCCTGAGGCAACCCTCAGAACAAATCTCATCTCCACAAGGAAACTTGTGCATGGGAGGTATGTCAAAAGCTTAGGAGAATACTTCAGGGTCCCGGTGCCAACGCCCCATTCCAAGGCCCTCATGGACACAAACACACAATGGGCCCGACCCTAAAAGTCCATTTCAACTCAGCCACGCCGGTTGCTCCCGCAGAGCTATCCGATCTCAACTGTCTTGTTGCTAGGAGACATTTGGAATGCGAGGCCCGCTTCCCAGGCATCCACCCCGAACGGTGCTCTGGAGTCCTTCCATATGGTATATCCTGGAGCTGCCCAACAGGTCTCAATTGTCCCGCAGAAGGAATCCTTGAAGGGGGCATCCCACAACTCCCAACGTGGGAAAACCTCCATGGCCTTGAGATTCCGCTCCGTTCATGAAGGGGCAGTCATGCACAGAAACTCCAACCCGAGCCAACGTCTGATCCTCGCCGTGACTTCAGAAGCATGAGATATTCGTTCAGATCTGCAGGGGGTACCAGCCGTGCCCTCGGCCTGAAGCCCAAGTCTAGCTTCTGTTCTCAGACTTGTCCTCACACTCCTGGTCCAGAATCCCTCATGTTTGGCAATACCGGACCCACAATGCAGCACTCTGCCTGCCTCTAGAAAAAATATATTGCCTAATGAGTAGCCCAGGCACCTCAAATGACGATAAACCTACACGGCTCTCGACTGTACCTGAATTATATAGTCTAACCTGGGTACTAATTCACTGTCTGACACAACCTGAACCCGAACCTCCGGACCAACACCCAGGCAGCTGACCGCACACTGAGCACATCAGACCCGCCATGGCCTTAGGTCGTCATCTCTTCCCAACTGCGGTTTTCAGGCTTCAGAACGTAGACCTTATCTCCAAACACTGCCCAGGGTTGCAAATGATGCAGAAATCAGAGCCCCTTCCCCATGGCAAGCGACCTTGTGATTGGCATGTTATCCAAAGTTCAGTGTAGTTGAAACCAGTGTGGCCCATGAGGCCCCGCCCATGCTCGCGGGCCACATTGGTCACAAACACACATGCTGACCCTCAGCCTGTGCCCAGTCTTTAAGTAAGGCCACTCAGTGGCTGGATGAAGAGACAGCATATTGGGTCTGCCATGCCCCTAGCTCCCAATTTATAACCATCGTTTGGGTTGTCCCTTCACTCTTCCCCAGGGCTCTGCTTTGGAATTCCTCTTTGGTTGGGACACCTGAGGTAACAAACCTGAGAGGAGACCTCCCATCCCACAGATTGATGGAAGGAAATTGGGACCGGGCCAAATCCACAGAGAGGAAGATTCGTCCATGGCCCATGAGGCCTCCCCACGTTCCACGCCCATCTTTGATACAAAATCCAGAGACAAAAGCCTGAGCAAGCGCCTCAGACTCGCTCTTTCTTCATATCCTGAAGAGTCCTTCTCATGGTTTGTAGATTGGCCCTGCCATACCTACGTTCCCAACCTAAGCTGAGTTTGTGTTTTCAGACTTCTGTCCTCAGATTCCTGGGCCACACACCCTCCAGGCTGGGGCCCCTGGAGCCACACATTAGGACTGTGCCTACCCAACCCATGGGAATTCTGCCCATTCCATTGTCCAAAATCGTACAAATTAGGAGAACTCTCCAAAGTCCCAGGGGCCATCCCAATAGTGTAGGACTCCGGGGACAAACAAGGGTGGTCTGACAACAGGTGAGCATCTACCTCCACTCATTCCATAGATGATATCCCCAGAGAAGAAGATGGAACCAGACAGGACCCTAGGCCATATTCGGATCCATTGCTTTGGTTTACAGACATGTCTCCTCAAAAGCCTGGATTCCAAGACCAGCATAGGGGGTTTCCTGAGGCACCCATCAGAACAAATCTCGTTTCCACAAGGAAACTTGTGCATGGGACCTATGTCAAAAGCTTAGGAGAATACTTCAGGGTCCCGGTGTCACCGCCCCATTCCAAGGCCCTCATGGACACAAACACACATTAGGCCCCAACCTCGGGAAAGTCCATTTCAACACAGCCGCCCCGATTGCTCCCGCAGAGCCATCAAAACTCAACTGTCTTGTTGCTGGGAGAAAATTGGAATGCGAGGCGGGATTCCCTGGCATCGATCCTCGAACGGTGCTCTGGAGTCATTCCATATGGGATGTCCTGGAGCTGCCCAACAGGTCTCAATTGTCCCGCAGAAGGAATCCTTGAAGGGGGCATCCCACAACTCCCAACGTGGGAAAACCTCCATGGCCTTGAGATTCCGCTCCGTTCATGAAGGGGCAGTCATGCACAGAAACTCCAACCCGAGCCAACGTCTGATCCTCGCCGTGACTTCAGATGCATGAAATATTGGTTCAGATCTGCAGGAGGTACCTGCCGTGCCCTCGGCCTGAAGCCCAAGTCTAGCTTGTGTTCTCAGACTTCTGTCCTCACACTCCTGGCCCAGAAGCCCTCAAGTTTGGCAATTCTGGAACCAAAGTGCAGCACTCTGCCTGCCCTCTAGAAAAAATATCTTGCCTATTGAGCTCCCCAGGCACCTCAAATGAGGATAAACCGATACGGCACTCGACTGTACCCAAATCATATAGTCTAACCTGGGACTAATGCACTGACTGACACAACCTGAGCCCGAACCTCCTGACCAACACCCAGGCAGCTGACCGCACACTGAGCATATCAGACCCGCCATGGCCTTAGGTCGTCATCTCTTCCCAACTTCGGTTTTTCAGGCTTCAGAACCTAGACCTTATCTCCAACCACTGCCCAGGGTTGAAAATGATGCAGATATCAGAACACATTCCCCATGGCCAGAGACCTTGTGTTTGGCAGGTTGTCCAAAGTCCAGTGTAGTTGAAACCAGTGTGGCCCATGAGGCCCCGCCCATGCTCGAGGGCCCCATTGGTCACAAACACACATTGTGACCCTCTGCATGAGCCCAGTCCTCAAGTAAGGCCTCTCAGTGGCTGGATGAAGAGACAGCATATTGGGCCTGCCATGCACCTAGGCCCCAATTTTTAACCATAGTTTGGGTTGTCCCATCACTCTTCCCCAGGGCTCTGCTTTGGAATTCCTATTTTGTTCGGACACCTGAGGTAATAAACCTGAAAGGAGACCTCCCATCCGACAATTGAAGAAAAACTATTGGGACCGGGCCAAATCCACAGAGAGGAAGATTCTTCCATATCCCATGAGGCCTCCCCACATTCTACAGCCATTGTTGATACAAAATCCAGAGACAAAAGCCTGAGCAAGTGCCTCAGACTCGCTCTTTCTTCATATCCTGAGGGGTACTTCTCATGGTTTGTAGATTGGGCCTCCCATACCTACGTCCCAAAACCTTAGCTGAGTTTGTGTTTTCAGACTTCGGTCCTCAAAGTCCTGGGCCGCACACCCTCCAGGCTGGGGCCCCTGGAGCCACACATTAGGACTGTGCCTACCCAATCCATGGGAATTCTGCCCATTCCATTGTCCAAATTCTCACCAATTAAGAAAACTCTCCAAATTCCCCGAGGCCATCCCAATAGTGTAGGTCTCCAGGGACAAACAAGGGCGGTGTGACACCAGGTGAGCATCTCCCTCCACTCATTCCATAGATGGATATCACCAGAGAAGAAGATTGAACCAGACAGGACCCTAGGCCATAATCGGATCCAATGTTTTGGTTTACAGGCATGTCTCCTCAAAAGCCTGGATTCCAAGACCAGCATAGGGGTTTTTTTGAGGCACCCATCAGAACACATCTCGTTTCCACAAGGAAACTTGTGTATGGGACCTATGTCAAAAGCTTAGGAGAATACTTCAGGGTCCCGGTGTCACCGCCCCATTCCAAGGCCCTCATGGACACAAACACACATTAGGCCCCATCCTCGGGAAAGTCCATTTCAACACAGCCGCCCCGATTGCTCCCGCAGAGCCATCAAAACTCAACTGTCTTGTTGCTAGGAGAAAATTGGAATGCGAGGCAGGATTCCCTGGCATCGATCCTCGAACGGTGCTCTGGAGTCATTCCATATGGGATGTCCTGGAGCTGCCCAACAGGTCTCAATTGTCCCGCAGAAGGAATCCTTGAAGGGGGCATCCCACAACTCCCAACGTGGGAAAACCTCCATGGCCTTGAGATTCCGCTCCGTTCATGAAGGGGCAGTCATGCACAGAAACTCCAACCCGAGCCAACGTCTGATCCTCGCCGTGACTTCAGATGCATGAAATATTGGTTCAGATCTGCAGGAGGTACCTGCCGTGCCCTCGGCCTGAAGCCCAAGTCTAGCTTGTGTTCTCAGACTTCTGTCCTCACACTCCTGGCCCAGAAGCCCTCAAGTTTGGCAATTCTGGAACCAAAGTGCAGCACTCTGCCTGCCCTCTAGAAAAAATATCTTGCCTATTGAGCTCCCCAGGCACCTCAAATGAGGATAAACCGATACGGCACTCGACTGTACCCAAATCATATAGTCTAACCTGGGACTAATGCACTGACTGACACAACCTGAGCCCGAACCTCCTGACCAACACCCAGGCAGCTGACCGCACACTGAGCATATCAGACCCGCCATGGCCTTAGGTCGTCATCTCTTCCCAACTTCGGTTTTTCAGGCTTCAGAACCTAGACCTTATCTCCAACCACTGCCCAGGGTTGAAAATGATGCAGATATCAGAACACATTCCCCATGGCCAGAGACCTTGTGTTTGGCAGGTTGTCCAAAGTCCAGTGTAGTTGAAACCAGTGTGGCCCATGAGGCCCCGCCCATGCTCGAGGGCCCCATTGGTCACAAACACACATTGTGACCCTCTGCATGAGCCCAGTCCTCAAGTAAGGCCTCTCAGTGGCTGGATGAAGAGACAGCATATTGGGCCTGCCATGCACCTAGGCCCCAATTTTTAACCATAGTTTGGGTTGTCCCATCACTCTTCCCCAGGGCTCTGCTTTGGAATTCCTATTTTGTTCGGACACCTGAGGTAATAAACCTGAAAGGAGACCTCCCATCCGACAATTGAAGAAAAACTATTGGGACCGGGCCAAATCCACAGAGAGGAAGATTCTTCCATATCCCATGAGGCCTCCCCACATTCTACAGCCATTGTTGATACAAAATCCAGAGACAAAAGCCTGAGCAAGTGCCTCAGACTCGCTCTTTCTTCATATCCTGAGGGGTACTTCTCATGGTTTGTAGATTGGGCCTCCCATACCTACGTCCCAAAACCTTAGCTGAGTTTGTGTTTTCAGACTTCGGTCCTCAAAGTCCTGGGCCGCACACCCTCCAGGCTGGGGCCCCTGGAGCCACACATTAGGACTGTGCCTACCCAATCCATGGGAATTCTGCCCATTCCATTGTCCAAATTCTCACCAATTAAGAAAACTCTCCAAATTCCCCGAGGCCATCCCAATAGTGTAGGTCTCCAGGGACAAACAAGGGCGGTGTGACACCAGGTGAGCATCTCCCTCCACTCATTCCATAGATGGATATCACCAGAGAAGAAGATTGAACCAGACAGGACCCTAGGCCATAATCGGATCCAATGTTTTGGTTTACAGGCATGTCTCCTCAAAAGCCTAATTTCCAATACCAGCATAGGGGGTTTCCTGAGGCACCCCTCAGAACAAATCTCATCTCCACAAGGAAACTTGTGCATGGGAGGTATGTCAAAAGCTTAGGAGAATACTTCAGGGTCCCGGTGCCAACGCCCCATTCCAAGGCCCTCATGGACACAAACACACAATGGGCCCGACCCTAAAAGTCCCTAACTCAGCCACGCCGGTTGCTCCCGCAGAGCTATCCGATCTCAACTGTCTTGTTGCTAGGAGACATTTGGAATGCGAGGCCCGCTTCCAGGCATCCACCCCGAACGGTGCTCTGGAGTCCTTCCATATGGTATATCCTGGAGCTGCCCAACAGGTCTCAATTGTCCCGCAGAAGGAATCCTTGAAGGGGGCATCCCACAACTCCCAACGTGGGAAAACCTCCATGGCCTTGAGATTCCGCTCCGTTCATGAAGGGGCAGTCATGCACAGAAACTCCAACCCGAGCCAACGTCTGATCCTCGCCGTGACTTCAGAAGCATGAGATATTCGTTCAGATCTGCAGGGGGTACCAGCCGTGCCCTCGGCCTGAAGCCCAAGTCTAGCTTCTGTTCTCAGACTTGTCCTCACACTCCTGGTCCAGAATCCCTCATGTTTGGCAATACCGGACCCACAATGCAGCACTCTGCCTGCCTCTAGAAAAAATATATTGCCTAATGAGTAGCCCAGGCACCTCAAATGACGATAAACCTACACGGCTCTCGACTGTACCTGAATTATATAGTCTAACCTGGGTACTAATTCACTGTCTGACACAACCTGAACCCGAACCTCCGGACCAACACCCAGGCAGCTGACCGCACACTGAGCACATCAGACCCGCCATGGCCTTAGGTCGTCATCTCTTCCCAACTGCGGTTTTCAGGCTTCAGAACGTAGACCTTATCTCCAAACACTGCCCAGGGTTGCAAATGATGCAGAAATCAGAGCCCCTTCCCCATGGCAAGCGACCTTGTGATTGGCATGTTATCCAAAGTTCAGTGTAGTTGAAACCAGTGTGGCCCATGAGGCCCCGCCCATGCTCGCGGGCCACATTGGTCACAAACACACATGCTGACCCTCAGCCTGTGCCCAGTCTTTAAGTAAGGCCACTCAGTGGCTGGATGAAGAGACAGCATATTGGGTCTGCCATGCCCCTAGGCCCCAATTTATAACCATCGTTTGGGTTGTCCCTTCACTCTTCCCCAGGGCTCTGCTTTGGAATTCCTCTTTGGTTGGGACACCTGAGGTAACAAACCTGAGAGGAGACCTCCCATCCCACAGATTGATGGAAGGAAATTGGGACCGGGCCAAATCCACAGAGAGGAAGATTCGTCCATGGCCCATGAGGCCTCCCCACGTTCCACGCCCATCTTTGATACAAAATCCAGAGACAAAAGCCTGAGCAAGCGCCTCAGACTCGCTCTTTCTTCATATCCTGAAGAGTCCTTCTCATGGTTTGTAGATTGGCCCTGCCATACCTACGTTCCCAACCTAAGCTGAGTTTGTGTTTTCAGACTTCTGTCCTCAGATTCCTGGGCCACACACCCTCCAGGCTGGGGCCCCTGGAGCCACACATTAGGACTGTGCCTACCCAATCCATGGGAATTCTGCCCATTCCATTGTCCAAAATCGTACAAATTAGGAGAACTCTCCAAAGTCCCAGGGGCCATCCCAATAGTGTAGGACTCCGGGGACAAACAAGGGTGGTCTGACAACAGGTGAGCATCTACCTCCACTCATTCCATAGATGATATCCCCAGAGAAGAAGATGGAACCAGACAGGACCCTAGGCCATATTCGGATCCATTGCTTTGGTTTACAGACATGTCTCCTCAAAAGCCTGGATTCCAAGACCAGCATAGGGGGTTTCCTGAGGCACCCATCAGAACAAATCTCGTTTCCACAAGGAAACTTGTGCATGGGACCTATGTCAAAAGCTTAGGAGAATACTTCAGGGTCCCGGTGTCACCGCCCCATTCCAAGGCCCTCATGGACACAAACACACATTAGGCCCCAACCTCGGGAAAGTCCATTTCAACACAGCCGCCCCGATTGCTCCCGCAGAGCCATCAAAACTCAACTGTCTTGTTGCTGGGAGAAAATTGGAATGCGAGGCGGGATTCCCTGGCATCGATCCTCGAACGGTGCTCTGGAGTCATTCCATATGGGATGTCCTGGAGCTGCCCAACAGGTCTCAATTGTCCCGCAGAAGGAATCCTTGAAGGGGGCATCCCACAACTCCCAACGTGGGAAAACCTCCATGGCCTTGAGATTCCGCTCCGTTCATGAAGGGGCAGTCATGCACAGAAACTCCAACCCGAGCCAACGTCTGATCCTCGCCGTGACTTCAGATGCATGAAATATTGGTTCAGATCTGCAGGAGGTACCTGCCGTGCCCTCGGCCTGAAGCCCAAGTCTAGCTTGTGTTCTCAGACTTCTGTCCTCACACTCCTGGCCCAGAAGCCCTCAAGTTTGGCAATTCTGGAACCAAAGTGCAGCACTCTGCCTGCCCTCTAGAAAAAATATCTTGCCTATTGAGCTCCCCAGGCACCTCAAATGAGGATAAACCTATACGGCACTCGACTGTACCCAAATCATATAGTCTAACCTGGGACTAATGCACTGACTGACACAACCTGAGCCCGAACCTCCTGACCAACACCCAGGCAGCTGACCGCACACTGAGCATATCAGACCCGCCATGGCCTTAGGTCGTCATCTCTTCCCAACTTCGGTTTTTCAGGCTTCAGAACCTAGACCTTATCTCCAACCACTGCCCAGGGTTGAAAATGATGCAGATATCAGAACACATTCCCCATGGCCAGAGACCTTGTGTTTGGCAGGTTGTCCAAAGTCCAGTGTAGTTGAAACCAGTGTGGCCCATGAGGCCCCGCCCATGCTCGAGGGCCCCATTGGTCACAAACACACATTGTGACCCTCTGCATGAGCCCAGTCCTCAAGTAAGGCCTCTCAGTGGCTGGATGAAGAGACAGCATATTGGGCCTGCCATGCACCTAGGCCCCAATTTTTAACCATAGTTTGGGTTGTCCCATCACTCTTCCCCAGGGCTCTGCTTTGGAATTCCTATTTTGTTCGGACACCTGAGGTAATAAACCTGAAAGGAGACCTCCCATCCGACAATTGAAGAAAAACTATTGGGACCGGGCCAAATCCACAGAGAGGAAGATTCTTCCATATCCCATGAGGCCTCCCCACATTCTACAGCCATTGTTGATACAAAATCCAGAGACAAAAGCCTGAGCAAGTGCCTCAGACTCGCTCTTTCTTCATATCCTGAGGGGTACTTCTCATGGTTTGTAGATTGGGCCTCCCATACCTACGTCCCAAAACCTTAGCTGAGTTTGTGTTTTCAGACTTCGGTCCTCAAAGTCCTGGGCCGCACACCCTCCAGGCTGGGGCCCCTGGAGCCACACATTAGGACTGTTCCTACCCAATCCATGGGAATTCTGCCCATTCCATTGTCCAAATTCTCACCAATTAAGAAATCTCTCCAACGTCCCCGAGGCCATCCCAATAGTGTATGTCTCCAGGGACAAACAAGGGCGGTGTGACACCAGGTGAGCATCTCCCTCCACTCATTCCATAGATGGATATCACCAGAGAAGAAGATTGAACCAGACAGGACCATAGGCCATAATCGGATCCATTGTTTTGGTTTACAGGCATGTCTCCCCAAAAGCCTGGTTTCCAATACCAGCATAGGGGGTTTCCTGAGGCACCCCTCAGAACAAATCTCATCTCCACAAGGAAACTTGTGCATGGGAGGTATGTCAAAAGCTTAGGAGAATACTTCAGGGTCCCGGTGCCAACGCCCCATTCCAAGGCCCTCATGGACACAAACACACAATGGGCCCGACCCTAAAAGTCCATTTCAACTCAGCCACGCCGGTTGCTCCCGCAGAGCTATCCGATCTCAACTGTCTTGTTGCTAGAGGACATTTGGAATGTGAGGCCCGCTTCCCAGGCATCCACCCCGAACGGTGCTCTGGAGTCCTTCCATATGGGATATCCTGGAGCTGCCCAACAGGTCTCAATTGTCCCGCAGAAGGAATCCTTGAAGGGGGCATCCCACAACTCCCAACGTGGGAAAACCTCCATGGCCTTGAGATTCCGCTCCGTTCATGAAGGGGCAGTCATGCACAGAAACTCCAACCCGAGCCAACGTCTGATCCTCGCCGTGACTTCAGAAGCATGAGATATTCGTTCAGATCTGCAGGGGGTACCAGCCGTACCCTCGGCCTGAAGCCCAAGTCTAGCTTCTGTTCTCAGACTTGTCCACACACTCCTGGTCCAGAATCCCTCATGTTTGGCAATACCGGACCCACAATGCAGCACTCTGCCTGCCTCTAGAAAAAATATATTGCCTAATGAGTAGCCCAGGCACCTCAAATGAGGATAAACCTACACGGCTCTCGACTGTACCTGAATTATATAGTCTAACCTGGGTACTAATTCACTGTCTGACACAACCTGAACCCGAACCTCCGGACCAACACCCAGGCAGCTGACCGCACACTGAGCACATCAGACCCGCCATGGCCTTAGGTCGTCATCTCTTCCCAACTGCGGTTTTCAGGCTTCAGAACGTAGACCTTATCTCCAAACACTGCCCAGGGTTGAAAATGATGCAGAAATCAGAGCTCCTTCCCCATGGCAAGAGACCTTGTGATTGGCATGTTATCCAAAGTTCAGTGTAGTTGAAACCAGTGTGGCCCATGAGGCCCCGCCCATGCTCGCGGGCCACATTGGTCACAAACACACATGCTGACCCTCAGCCTGTGCCCAGTCTTTAAGTAAGGCCACTCAGTGGCTGGATGAAGAGACAGCATATTGGGTCTGCCATGCCCCTAGGCCCCAATTTATAACCATCGTTTGGGTTGTCCCTTCACTCTTCCCCAGGGCTCTGCTTGGAATTCCTCTTTGGTTGGGACACCTGAGGTAACAAACCTGAGAGGAGACCTCCCATCCCACAGATTGATGGAAAGAAATTGGGACCGGGCCAAATCCACAGAGAGGAAGATTCGTCCATGGCCCATGAGGCCTCCCCACGTTCCACGCCCATCTTTGATACAAAATCCAGAGACAAAAGCCTGAGCAAGCGCCTCAGACTCGCTCTTTCTTCATATCCTGAAGAGTCCTTCTCATGGTTTGTAGATTGGCCCTGCCATACCTACGTTCCCAACCTAAGCTGAGTTTGTGTTTTCAGACTTCTGTCCTCAGATTCCTGGGCCACACACCCTACTGGCTGGGGCCCCTGGAGCCACACATTAGGACTGTGCCTACCCAATCCATGGGAATTCTGCCCATTCCATTGTCCAAAATCGTACAAATTAGGAGAACTCTCCAAAGTCCCAGGGGCCATCCCAATAGTGTAGGACTCCGGGGACAAACAAGGGTGGTCTGACAACAGGTGAGCATCTACCTCCACTCATTCCATAGATGGATATCCCCAGAGAAGAAGATGGAACCAGACAGGACCCTAGGCCATATTCGGATCCATTGCTTTGGTTTACAGACATGTGTCCTCAAAAGCCTGGATTCCAAGTCCAGCATAGGGGGTTTCCTGAGGCACCCATCAGAACAAATCTCGTTTCCACAAGGAAACTTGTGCATGGGACCTATGTCAAAGCTTAGGAGAATACTTCAGGGTCCTGGTGTCACCGCCCCATTCCAAGGCCCTCATGGACACAAACACACATTAGGCCCCATCCTCGGGAAAGTCCATTTCAACACAGCCGCCCCGATTGCTCCCGCAGAGCCATCAAAACTCAACTGTCTTGTTGCTAGGAGAAAATTGGAATGCGAGGCAGGATTCCCTGGCATCGATCCTCGAACGGTGCTCTGGAGTCATTCCATATGGGATGTCCTGGAGCTGCCCAACAGGTCTCAATTGTCCCGCAGAAGGAATCCTTGAAGGGGGCATCCCACAACTCCCAACGTGGGAAAACCTCCATGGCCTTGAGATTCCGCTCCGTTCATGAAGGGGCAGTCATGCACAGAAACTCCAACCCGAGCCAACGTCTGATCCTCGCCGTGACTTCAGATGCATGAAATATTGGTTCAGATCTGCAGGAGGTACCTGCCGTGCCCTCGGCCTGAAGCCCAAGTCTAGCTTGTGTTCTCAGACTTCTGTCCTCACACTCCTGGCCCAGAAGCCCTCAAGTTTGGCAATTCTGGAACCAAAGTGCAGCACTCTGCCTGCCCTCTAGAAAAAATATCTTGCCTATTGAGCTCCCCAGGCACCTCAAATGAGGATAAACCGATACGGCACTCGACTGTACCCAAATCATATAGTCTAACCTGGGACTAATGCACTGACTGACACAACCTGAGCTCGAACCTCCTGACCAACACCCAGGCAGCTGACCGCACACTGAGCATATCAGACCCGCCATGAACTTAGGTCGTCATCTCTTCCCATCTTCGGTTTTTCAGGCTTCAGAACCTAGACCTTATCTCCAACCACTGCCCAGGGTTGAAAATGATGCAGATATCAGAACACATTCCCCATGGCCAGAGACCTTGTGTTTGGCAGGTTGTCCAAAGTCCAGTGTAGTTGAAACCAGTGTGGCCCATGAGGCCCCGCCCATGCTCGCGGGCCACATTGGTCACAAACACACATTGTGACCCTCAGCATGAGCCCAGTCCTCAAGTAAGGCCTCTCAGTGGCTGGATGAAGAGACAGCATATTGGGCCTGCCATGCACCTAGGCCCCAATTTTTAACCATAGTTTGGGTTGTCCCTTCACTCTTCCCCAGGGCTCTGCTTTGGAATTCCTATTTTGTTCGGACACCTGAGGTAATAAACCTGAAAGGAGACCTCCCATCCGACAATTGAAGAAAAACTATTGGGACCGGGCCAAATCCACAGAGAGGAAGATTCGTCCATATCCCATGAGGCCTCCCCACATTCTACAGCCATTGTTGATACAAAATCCAGAGACAAAAGCCTGAGCAAGTGCCTCAGACTCGCTCTTTCTTCATATCCTGAGGGGTACTTCTCATGGTTTGTAGATTGGGCCTCCCATACCTACGTCCCAAAACCTTTAGCTGAGTTTGTGTTTTCAGACTTCGGTCCTCAAAGTCCTGGGCCGCACACCCTCCAGGCTGGGGCCCCTGGAGCCACACATTAGGACTGTGCCTACCCAATCCATGTGAATTCTGCCCTTTCCATTGTCCAAATTCTCACCAATTAAGGAAACTCTCCAAAGTCCCCGAGGCCATCCCAATAGTGTAGGTCTCCAGGGACAGCAAGGGCGGTGTGACACCAGGTGAGCATCTCCCTCCACTCATTCCATAGATGGATATCACCAGAGAAGAAGATTGAACCAGACAGGACCCTAGGCCATAATCGGATCCATTGTTTTGGTTTACAGGCATGTCTCCTCAAAAGCCTAATTTCCAATACCAGCATAGGGGGTTTCCTGAGGCAACCCTCAGAACAAATCTCATCTCCACAAGGAAACTTGTGCATGGGAGGTATGTCAAAAGCTTAGGAGAATACTTCAGGGTCCCGGTGCCAACGCCCCATTCCAAGGCCCTCATGGACACAAACACACAATGGGCCCGACCCTAAAAGTCCATTTCAACTCAGCCACGCCGGTTGCTCCCGCAGAGCTATCCGATCTCAACTGTCTTGTTGCTAGGAGACATTTGGAATGCGAGGCCCGCTTCCCAGGCATCCACCCCGAACGGTGCTCTGGAGTCCTTCCATATGGTATATCCTGGAGCTGCCCAACAGGTCTCAATTGTCCCGCAGAAGGAATCCTTGAAGGGGGCATCCCACAACTCCCAACGTGGGAAAACCTCCATGGCCTTGAGATTCCGCTCCGTTCATGAAGGGGCAGTCATGCACAGAAACTCCAACCCGAGCCAACGTCTGATCCTCGCCGTGACTTCAGAAGCATGAGATATTCGTTCAGATCTGCAGGGGGTACCAGCCGTGCCCTCGGCCTGAAGCCCAAGTCTAGCTTCTGTTCTCAGACTTGTCCTCACACTCCTGGTCCAGAATCCCTCATGTTTGGCAATACCGGACCCACAATGCAGCACTCTGCCTGCCTATAGATAAAATATATTGCCTAATGAGTAGCCCAGGCACCTCAAATGAAAATAAACCTACACGGCTCTCGACTGTACCTGAATTATATAGTCTAACTTGGGTACTAATTCACTGTCTGACACAACCTGAACCCGAACCTCCGGACCAACACCAAGGCAGCTGACCGCACACTGAGCACATCAGACCCGCCATGGCCTTAGGTCGTCATCTCTTCCCAACTGCTGTTTTCAGGCTTCAGAACCTAGACCTTATCTCCAAACACTGCCCAGGGTTGAAAATGATGCAGAAATCAAAGCTCCTTCCCCATGGCAAGAGACCTTGTTATTGGCATGTTGTCCAAAGTTCAGTGTAGTTGAAACAGTGTGGCCTATGAGGTCCCGCCCATGCTCTCGGCGCACATTGGTCACAAAAACACATTGTGACCCAAAGCCTGTGCCCAGTCCTTAAGTAAGGCCACTCAGTGGCTGGATGAAGAGACAGCTTCTTGGGCCTGCCATGCCCCAAGCCCCATTTTTTAACCATAGTTTGGGTTGTCCCTTCACTCTTCCCCAGGTCTCTGCTTTGGAATTCCTCTTTGGTTGGGACACCTGAGGTAACAAACCTGAGAGGAGACCTCCCATCCCACAGATTGACGGAAAGAAATTGGGACCGGGCCAAATCCACAGAGAGGAAGATTCGTCCATGGAACATGAGGCCTCCCCACATCCCATGCCCATCTTTGATACAAAATCCAGAGACAAAAGCCTGAGCACGTGCCTCAGACTCGCTCTTTCTTCATATCCTGAATAGTTCTTCACATGATTTGTAGATTGGACCTGCCATACCTTCGTCCCCAACCTAAGCTGAGTTTGTGTTTTCAGACCTCTGTCCTCAAATTCCTGTGCCACACACCCTCCAACCTGGGGCCCCTGGAGCCACACATTAGGAATGTGCCTACCCAATCCATGGGAATTCAGCCCATTCCATTGTCCAAAATCCACAAATTAGGAGAACCCTCCAAAGTTCCCGAGGCCATCCCAATAGTGTAGGTCTCCCGGGACAAACAAGGGCGGTCTTACACCAACTGAGCATCTACCTACACTCATACCATAGATGGATGTCCCCAGAGATTAAAATGGAACCAGACAGGACCCTATTCCATAATCAGATCCATTGCTTTGGTTTACAGGCATGTCTCCTCAAAAGCCTGGATTCCAAGACCAGCAAAGCGGGTTTCCTGAGGCACCCATCAGAACAAATCTCGTCTCCACAAGGAAACTTGTGCATGGGACCTATGTCAAAAGCTTAGGAGAAAACTTCAGAGTCCCGGTGCCACCGCCCCATTCCAAGGCCATCATGGACACAAACACATATTAGGCCCCATCCTCGGGAAAGTCCATTTCAACTCAGCCACCCTGGTTGCTCCTGCAGAGCCTTCAGATCTCAACTGTCTTGTTGCTAGGAGACAATTAGAATGCGAGGCCGGCTTCCCTGGCATCCATCCCCGAACGGTGCTCTGGACTCATTCCATATGGGATAACATGGAGCTGCCCAACAGGTCTCAATTGGCCCGCAGAAGGAATCCTTGAAGGGGGCATTCCAAAACTCCGAACGTGGGAAAACCTCCATGGCCTTGAGATTCCGCTCCATTCATGAAGGGGCAGTCAGCACAGAAACTCCAACCTGAGCCAACATCTGAACCTTGCCATAACTTCAGAAGCATGAGATATTCGTTCAGATCAGCAAGGGGTACCAGCCATGCCCTCGGCCTGAAGCCCAAGTCTAGCTTCTCTTCTCAGACTTGTCCTCACACTCCTGGTCCAGAATCCCTCATGTTCGGCAATACCGGACCCACAATGCAGCACTCTGCTTGCCCTCTAGAAAAAAATATATTGCCTAATGAGTTGCCCAGGCACATCAAATGAGGATAAACCTACACAGCACTAGAATGTACCTAAATTATATATCTAACCTGGGCACTAATGCACAGTCTGACACAACCTGAACCCGAAACTCCGGACCAACACCCAGGCAGCTGCCCGCAAACTGAGCACATCAGACCCGCCATGGCCTTAGGTCGTCATCTCTTCCCAACTGCGGTTTCCAGGCTTCAGAAACTAGACCTTATCTCCAACCACTGCCCAGGGTTGAAAATGATGCAGAAATCAGAGCTCCTTCCCCATGGCAAGAGACCTTGTGATTGGCATGTTGTCCAAAGTTCAGTGTAGATGAAAACAGTGTGGCACATGAGGCCCCGCCCCTGCTGGCGGGCAACATTAGTCACAAACACACATGCTGACCCTCAGCCTGAACCCCGTCCTCACGTAAGGCCACTCAGTGGCTGGAAGAAGAGACAGCATATTTGGCCTGCCATGCCCCTAAGCCCCACTTTTTAACGATAATTTGGGTTGTCACTTCACTCTTCCCCAGGGCTCTGCTTAGGAATTCCTCTTTGGTTGGGACACCTGAGGTAACAAACCTGAGAGGAGACCTCCCATCCCACAGATTGAAGGAAAGAAATTGGGACCGGGCCAAATCCACAGAGGAAGATTCCTCCATGGCCCATGAGGCCTCCCCACATTCCACGGCCATCGTTGACACAAAATCCAGAGACCAAAGCCTGAGCAAGTCCCTCAGACTCGCTCTTTCTTCATAGCCTGAAGAGTTCTTCTCATGGTTTGTAGATTGGACCTGCCATACCTACGTCCCACACCTAAGCTGAGTTTTTGTTTTCAGACATCTGTCTTCAAATTCCTGGGCCACTCACCCTCCAGGCTGGGACCCCTGGGCCACACATAGGACTGTGCCTAACCAATCCATGGGAATTCTGCCCATTCCATTGTTCAAAATCGTACAAATTAGAAGAACCCTCCGAATCCCCTAGACCATCCCAATAGTGTAGGTCTCCCGGGACAAACAAGGGCCGTCTGACACCACCTGAGCATGTACCTCCACTCATACCATATATGGACATCCCCAGAGAAGAAATGGAACCAGACAGGACCCTAGGCCATAATCGGATCCATTGCTTTGGTTTACAGGCATGTCTCCTCAAAGCCTGGATTCCTAGACCAGCATAGGGGGTTTCCTGAGGCACCCATCAGAATAAATCTCGTCTCCACAAGGAACTTGTGCATGGGACCTATGTCAAAAGCTTAGGAGAATACTTCAGGGTCCCGGTGCCACCGCCCAAATCCAAGGTCTTAATGGACATAAACACACATTAGGCCCCATCCTCGGGAAAGTCCATTTCAACACAGCCGCCCCAATTGCTCCCCCTGAGCCATCAGATCTCAACTGTCTTGTTGCTAGCAGACAATTGGAATGCGAGGCGGGCTTCCCTAGCATCCATCCTCGAACGGTGCTCTGGTGTCATTCCATATGGGATGTCTTGGAGCTGACAACAGGTCCCAATTTTCCCGCAGAAGGAATCCTTCAAGGAAACATCCCACAACTTCCAACTTGGGAAAACCTCCATTGCCTTGAGTTTCCGTTCCGTTCATGAAGGGGCAGTCATGCACAGAAACTCCAACCTGAGCCAACGTCTGATCCTCGCCGTGACTTCAGATGCATGAGATATTGGTTCAGATCTGCAGGCGGTACCTGCCGTGCCCTCGGCCTGAAGCCCAGGTCTAGCTTGTGTTCTCAGACTTCTGTACTCCTACTCCTGGCGCAGAAGCCCTCAATTTTGGCAATTCTGGACCCACAATGCAGCACTCTGCCAGCCCTCTTAAAAAATATCGTGCCTAGTGAGTAGCCCAGGCACCTCAAATGAGTATAACGTACACGGCACTCGACTGTACCTAAATTATATAGTCTAACCTGGGTACTAATTCACTGTCTGACACAACCTGAACCCGAACCTCCGGACCAACACCCAGGCAGCTGACCGCACACTGAGCACATCAGACCCGCCATGGCCTTAGGTCGTCATCTCTTCCCAACTGCGGTTTTCAGACTTCAGAACGTAGACCCTATCTCCAAACACTGCCCAGGGTTGAAAATGATGCAGAAATCAGAGCTCCTTCCCCATGGCAAGAGACCTTGTGATTGGCATGTTATCCAAAGTTCAGTGTAGTTGAAACCAGTGTGGCCCATGAGGCCCCGCCCATGCTCGCGGGCCACATTGGTCACAAACACACATGCTGACCCTCAGCCTGTGCCCAGTCTTTAAGTAAGGCCACTCAGTGGCTGGATGAAGAGACAGCATATTGGGTCTGCCATGCCCCTAGGCCCCAATTTATAACCATCGTTTGGGTTGTCCCTTCACTCTTCCCCAGGGCTCTGCTTGGAATTCCTCTTTGGTTGGGACACCTGAGGTAACAAACCTGAGAGGAGACCTCCCATCCCACAGATTGATGGAAAGAAATTGGGACCGGGCCAAATCCACAGAGAGGAAGATTCGTCCATGGCCCATGAGGCCTCCCCACGTTCCACGCCCATCTTTGATACAAAATCCAGAGACAAAAGCCTGAGCAAGCGCCTCAGACTCGCTCTTTCTTCATATCCTGAAGAGTCCTTCTCATGGTTTGTAGATTGGCCCTGCCATACCTACGTTCCCAACCTAAGCTGAGTTTGTGTTTTCAGACTTCTGTCCTCAGATTCCTGGGCCACACACCCTACTGGCTGGGGCCCCTGGAGCCACACATTAGGACTGTGCCTACCCAATCCATGGGAATTCTGCCCATTCCATTGTCCAAAATCGTACAAATTAGGAGAACTCTCCAAAGTCCCAGGGGCCATCCCAATAGTGTAGGACTCCGGGGACAAACAAGGGTGGTCTGACAACAGGTGAGCATCTACCTCCACTCATTCCATAGATGGATATCCCCAGAGAAGAAGATGGAACCAGACAGGACCCTAGGCCATATTCGGATCCATTGCTTTGGTTTACAGACATGTCTCCTCAAAAGCCTGGATTCCAAGTCCAGCATAGGGGGTTTCCTGAGGCACCCATCAGAACAAATCTCGTTTCCACAAGGAAACTTGTGCATGGGACCTATGTCAAAAGCTTAGGAGAATACTTCAGGGTCCTGGTGTCACCGCCCCATTCCAAGCCCTCATGGACACAAACACACATTAGGCCCCATCCTCGGGAAAGTCCATTTCAACACAGCCGCCCCGATTGCTCCCGCAGAGCCATCAAAACTCAACTGTCTTGTTGCTAGGAGAAAATTGGAATGCGAGGCAGGATTCCCTGGCATCGATCCTCGAACGGTGCTCTGGAGTCATTCCATATGGGATGTCCTGGAGCTGCCCAACAGGTCTCAATTGTCCCGCAGAAGGAATCCTTGAAGGGGGCATCCCACAACTCCCAACGTGGGAAAACCTCCATGGCCTTGAGATTCCGCTCCGTTCATGAAGGGGCAGTCATGCACAGAAACTCCAACCCGAGCCAACGTCTGATCCTCGCCGTGACTTCAGATGCATGAAATATTGGTTCAGATCTGCAGGAGGTACCTGCCGTGCCCTCGGCCTGAAGCCCAAGTCTAGCTTGTGTTCTCAGACTTCTGTCCTCACACTCCTGGCCCAGAAGCCCTCAAGTTTGGCAATTCTGGAACCAAAGTGCAGCACTCTGCCTGCCCTCTAGAAAAAATATCTTGCCTATTGAGCTCCCCAGGCACCTCAAATGAGGATAAACCGATACGGCACTCGACTGTACCCAAATCATATAGTCTAACCTGGGACTAATGCACTGACTGACACAACCTGAGCTCGAACCTCCTGACCAACACCCAGGCAGCTGACCGCACACTGAGCATATCAGACCCGCCATGAACTTAGGTCGTCATCTCTTCCCATCTTCGGTTTTTCAGGCTTCAGAACCTAGACCTTATCTCCAACCACTGCCCAGGGTTGAAAATGATGCAGATATCAGAACACATTCCCCATGGCCAGAGACCTTGTGTTTGGCAGGTTGTCCAAAGTCCAGTGTAGTTGAAACCAGTGTGGCCCATGAGGCCCCGCCCATGCTCGCGGGCCACATTGGTCACAAACACACATTGTGACCCTCAGCATGAGCCCAGTCCTCAAGTAAGGCCTCTCAGTGGCTGGATGAAGAGACAGCATATTGGGCCTGCCATGCACCTAGGCCCCAATTTTTAACCATAGTTTGGGTTGTCCCTTCACTCTTCCCCAGGGCTCTGCTTTGGAATTCCTATTTTGTTCGGACACCTGAGGTAATAAACCTGAAAGGAGACCTCCCATCCGACAATTGAAGAAAAACTATTGGGACCGGGCCAAATCCACAGAGAGGAAGATTCGTCCATATCCCATGAGGCCTCCCCACATTCTACAGCCATTGTTGATACAAAATCCAGAGACAAAAGCCTGAGCAAGTGCCTCAGACTCGCTCTTTCTTCATATCCTGAGGGGTACTTCTCATGGTTTGTAGATTGGGCCTCCCATACCTACGTCCCAAAACCTTTAGCTGAGTTTGTGTTTTCAGACTTCGGTCCTCAAAGTCCTGGGCCGCACACCCTCCAGGCTGGGGCCCCTGGAGCCACACATTAGGACTGTGCCTACCCAATCCATGTGAATTCTGCCCTTTCCATTGTCCAAATTCTCACCAATTAAGGAAACTCTCCAAAGTCCCCGAGGCCATCCCAATAGTGTAGGTCTCCAGGGACAGCAAGGGCGGTGTGACACCAGGTGAGCATCTCCCTCCACTCATTCCATAGATGGATATCACCAGAGAAGAAGATTGAACCAGACAGGACCCTAGGCCATAATCGGATCCATTGTTTTGGTTTACAGGCATGTCTCCTCAAAAGCCTAATTTCCAATACCAGCATAGGGGGTTTCCTGAGGCACCCCTCAGAACAAATCTCATCTCCACAAGGAAACTTGTGCATGGGAGGTATGTCAAAAGCTTAGGAGAATACTTCAGGGTCCCGGTGCCAACGCCCCATTCCAAGGCCCTCATGGACACAAACACACAATGGGCCCGACCCTAAAAGTCCATTTCAACTCAGCCACGCCGGTTGCTCCCGCAGAGCTATCCGATCTCAACTGTCTTGTTGCTAGGAGACATTTGGAATGCGAGGCCCGCTTCCCAGGCATCCACCCCGAACGGTGCTCTGGAGTCCTTCCATATGGGATATCCTGGAGCTGCCCAACAGGTCTCAATTGTCCCGCAGAAGGAATCCTTGAAGGGGGCATCCCACAACTCCCAACGTGGGAAAACCTCCATGGCCTTGAGATTCCGCTCCGTTCATGAAGGGGCAGTCATGCACAGAAACTCCAACCCGAGCCAACGTCTGATCCTCGCCGTGACTTCAGAAGCATGAGATATTCGTTCAGATCTGCAGGGGGTACCAGCCGTGCCCTCGGCCTGAAGCCCAAGTCTAGCTTCTGTTCTCAGACTTGTCCTCACACTCCTGGTCCAGAATCCCTCATGTTTGGCAATACCGGACCCACAATGCAGCACTCTGCCTGCCTATAGATAAAATATTTTGCCTAATGAGTAGCCCAGGCACCTCAAATGAAAATAAACCTACACGGCTCTCGACTGTACCTGAATTATATAGTCTAACTTGGGTACTAATTCACTGTCTGACACAACCTGAACCCGAACCTCCGGACCAACACCAAGGCAGCTGACCGCACACTGAGCACATCAGACCCGCCATGGCCTTAGGTCGTCATCTCTTCCCAACTGCTGTTTTCAGGCTTCAGAACCTAGACCTTATCTCCAAACACTGCCCAGGGTTGAAAATGATGCAGAAATCAAAGCTCCTTCCCCATGGCAAGAGACCTTGTTATTGGCATGTTGTCCAAAGTTCAGTGTAGTTGAAACAGTGTGGCCTATGAGGTCCCGCCCATGCTCGCGGCGCACATTGGTCACAAAAACACATTGTGACCCAAAGCCTGTGCCCAGTCCTTAAGTAAGGCCACTCAGTGGCTGGATGAAGAGACAGCTTCTTGGGCCTGCCATGCCCCAAGCCCCATTTTTTAACCATAGTTTGGGTTGTCCCTTCACTCTTCCCCAGGTCTATGCTTTGGAATTCCTCTTTGGTTGGGACACCTGAGGTAACAAACCTGAGAGGAGACCTCCCATCCCACAGATTGACGGAAAGTAATTGGGACCGGGCCAAATCCACAGAGAGGAAGATTCGTCCATGGAACATGAGGCCTCCCCACATCCCATGCCCATCTTTGATACAAAATCCAGAGACAAAAGCCTGAGCACGTGCCTCAGACTCGCTCTTTCTTCATATCCTGAATAGTTCTTCACATGATTTGTAGATTGGACCTGCCATACCTTCGTCCCCAACCTAAGCTGAGTTTGTGTTTTCAGACCTCTGTCCTCAAATTCCTGTGCCACACACCCTCCAACCTGGGGCCCCTGGAACCACACATTAGGAATGTGCCTACCCAATCCATGGGAATTCAGCCCATTCCATTGTCCAAAATCCACAAATTAGGAGAACCCTCCAAAGTTCCCGAGGCCATCCCAATAGTGTAGGTCTCCCGGGACAAACAAGGGCGGTCTTACACCAACTGAGCATCTACCTACACTCATACCATAGATGGATGTCCCCAGAGAAGAAAATGGAACCAGACAGGACCCTATTCCATAATCAGATCCATTGCTTTGGTTTACAGGCATGTCTCCTCAAAAGCCTGGATTCCAAGACCAGCAAAGCGGGTTTCCTGAGGCACCCATCAGAACAAATCTCGTCTCCACAAGGAAACTTGTGCATGGGACCTATGTCAAAAGCTTAGGAGAAAACTTCAGAGTCCCGGTGCCACCGCCCCATTCCAAGGCCATCATGGACACAAACACATATTAGGCCCCATCCTCGGGAAAGTCCATTTCAACTCAGCCACCCTGGTTGCTCCTGCAGAGCCTTCAGATCTCAACTGTCTTGTTGCTAGGAGACAATTAGAATGCGAGGCCGGCTTCCCTGGCATCCATCCCCGAACGGTGCTCTGGACTCATTCCATATGGGATAACATGGAGCTGCCCAACAGGTCTCAATTGGCCCGCAGAAGGAATCCTTGAAGGGGGCATTCCAAAACTCCGAACGTGGGAAAACCTCCATGGCCTTGAGATTCCGCTCCATTCATGAAGGGGCAGTCAGCACAGAAACTCCAACCTGAGCCAACGTCTGAACCTTGCCATAACTTCAGAAGCATGAGATATTCGTTCAGATTAGCAAGGGGTACCAGCCATGCCCTCAGCCTGAAGCCCAAGTCTAGCTTCTCTTCTCAGACTTGTCCTCACACTCCTGGTCCAGAATCCCTCATGTTCGGCAATACCGGACCCACAATGCAGCACTCTGCTTGCCCTCTAGAAAAAAATATATTGCCTAATGAGTTGCCCAGGCACATCAAATGAGGATAAACCTACACAGCACTAGAATGTACCTAAATTATATATCTAACCTGGGCACTAATGCACAGTCTGACACAACCTGAACCCGAAACTCCGGACCAACACCCAGGCAGCTGCCCGCAAACTGAGCACATCAGACCCGCCATGGCCTTAGGTCGTCATCTCTTCCCAACTGCGGTTTCCAGGCTTCAGAAACTAGACCTTATCTCCAACCACTGCCCAGGGTTGAAAATGATGCAGAAATCAGAGCTCCTTCCCCATGGCAAGAGACCTTGTGATTGGCATGTTGTCCAAAGTTCAGTGTAGATGAAAACAGTGTGGCACATGAGGCCCCGCCCCTGCTGGCGGGCAACATTAGTCACAAACACACATGCTGACCCTCAGCCTGAACCCCGTCCTCACGTAAGGCCACTCAGTGGCTGGAAGAAGAGACAGCATATTTGGCCTGCCATGCCCCTAAGCCCCACTTTTTAACGATAATTTGGGTTGTCACTTCACTCTTCCCCAGGGCTCTGCTTAGGAATTCCTCTTTGGTTGGGACACCTGAGGTAACAAACCTGAGAGGAGACCTCCCATCCCACAGATTGAAGGAAAGAAATTGGGACCGGGCCAAATCCACAGAGGAAGATTCCTCCATGGCCCATGAGGCCTCCCCACATTCCACGGCCATCGTTGACACAAAATCCAGAGACCAAAGCCTGAGCAAGTCCCTCAGACTCGCTCTTTCTTCATAGCCTGAAGAGTTCTTCTCATGGTTTGTAGATTGGACCTGCCATACCTACGTCCCACACCTAAGCTGAGTTTTTGTTTTCAGACATCTGTCTTCAAATTCCTGGGCCACTCACCCTCCAGGCTGGGACCCCTGGGCCACACATAGGACTGTGCCTAACCAATCCATGGGAATTCTGCCCATTCCATTGTTCAAAATCGTACAAATTAGAAGAACCCTCCGAATCCCCTAGACCATCCCAATAGTGTAGGTCTCCCGGGACAAACAAGGGCCGTCTGACACCACCTGAGCATGTACCTCCACTCATACCATATATGGACATCCCCAGAGAAGAAATGGAACCAGACAGGACCCTAGGCCATAATCGGATCCATTGCTTTGGTTTACAGGCATGTCTCCTCAAAGCCTGGATTCCTAGACCAGCATAGGGGGTTTCCTGAGGCACCCATCAGAATAAATCTCGTCTCCACAAGGAACTTGTGCATGGGACCTATGTCAAAAGCTTAGGAGAATACTTCAGGGTCCCGGTGCCACCGCCCAAATCCAAGGTCTTAATGGACATAAACACACATTAGGCCCCATCCTCGGGAAAGTCCATTTCAACACAGCCGCCCCAATTGCTCCCCCTGAGCCATCAGATCTCAACTGTCTTGTTGCTAGCAGACAATTGGAATGCGAGGCGGGCTTCCCTAGCATCCATCCTCGAACGGTGCTCTGGTGTCATTCCATATGGGATGTCTTGGAGCTGACAACAGGTCCCAATTTTCCCGCAGAAGGAATCCTTCAAGGAAACATCCCACAACTTCCAACTTGGGAAAACCTCCATTGCCTTGAGTTTCCGTTCCGTTCATGAAGGGGCAGTCATGCACAGAAACTCCAACCTGAGCCAACGTCTGATCCTCGCCGTGACTTCAGATGCATGAGATATTGGTTCAGATCTGCAGGCGGTACCTGCCGTGCCCTCGGCCTGAAGCCCAGGTCTAGCTTGTGTTCTCAGACTTCTGTCCTCCTACTCCTGGCCCAGAAGCCCTCAATTTTGGCAATTCTGGACCCACAATGCAGCACTCTGCCAGCCCTCTTAAAAAATATCGTGCCTAATGAGTAGCCCAGGCACCTCAAATGAGTATAACGTACACGGCACTCGACTGTACCTAAATTATATAGTCTAATCCGGGCACTAATGCACTGGCTGTCAAAACCTGAACCCGAACCTCCGGACCAACACCCAGGCAGCTGACCGCACACTGAGCACATCAGAACCGCCATGGCCTTAGGTCGTCATCTCTTCACAACTGCGGTTTTCAGGCTTCAGAACCTAGACCTTAACTCCAAACACTGCCCAGGGTTGAAAATGATGCAGAAATCAGAGCTCCTTCCCCATGGCAAGAGACCTTGTGATTGGCATGTTGTCCAAAGTTCAGTGTAGTTGAAACAGTGTGGCCTATGAGGTCCCACTCATGCTCGTGGGCCACATTGGTCACAAAAACACATTGTGACCCACAGCCTGTGCCCAACCTTAAGTAAGGCCACTCAGGGGCTGGATGAAGAGACAGCATATGGGGCCTGCCATTCCCCAAGCCCCATTTTTTAACCATAGTTTGGGTTGTCCCTTCACTCTTCCCCAGGTCTCTGCTTTGGAATTCCTCTTTGGTTGGGACACCTGAGGTAACAAACCTGAGAGGAGACCTCCCATCCCACAGATTGAAGGAAAGAAATTGGGACCGGGCCAAATCCACAGAGGAAGATTCCTCCATGGCCCATGAGGCCTCCCCACATTCCACCCCCATATTTGATACAAAATCCAGAGACAAAAGCCTGAGCAAGCGCCTCAGACTCGCTCTTTCTTCATATCCTGAAGAGTTCTTCACATGATTTGTAGATTGGACCTGCCATACCTACGTCCCCAAACCTAAGCTGAGTTTGTGTTCTCAGACCTCTGTCCTCAAATTCCTGGGCCAAACACCCTCCAACCTGGGGCCCCTGGAGCCACACATTAGGACTGTGTCTACCCAATCCATGGGAATTCTGCCCATTCCATTTGTCCAAAATCGTACAAATTAGGAGAACCCTCCAAAGTTCCCGAGGCCATCCCAATAGTGTAGGTATCCCGGGACAAACAAGGGCGGTCTGACACCAGCTGAGCATCTACCTACACTCATACCATAGATGGATGTCCCCAGAGAAGAAGATGGAACCAGACAGTACCCTAGGCCATAATCGGATCCATTGCTTTTGTTTACAGGCATGTCTCCTCAAAAGCCTGGATTCAAAGACCAGCATAGGGGGCTTCCTGAGGCACCCATCAGAACAAATCTCGTCTCCACAAGGAAACTTGTGCATGAGACCTATGTCAAAAGCTTAGGAGAATACTTCAGGGTCCCGGTGCCACCGCCCCATTCCAAGTTCTCATGGACACAAACACATATAAGGCCACATCCTCGGGAAAGTCCATTTCAACTCAGCCACCCCGGTTGCTCCGGCATGGCCTTCAGATCTCAACTGTCTTGTTGCTAGGAGACAATTAGAATGCGAGGCCGGCTTCCCTGGCATCCATCCCCGAACGGTGCTCTGGTGTCATTCCATATCGGATATCCTGGAGCTGCCCACCAGGTCTCAATTGTCCCGCAGAAGGAATCCTTGAAGGGGGCATCCCAAAACTCCCAACGTGGAAAAACCTCCATGGCCTTGAGATTCCGCTCCGTTCATGAAGGGGCAGTCAGCACAGAAACTCCAACTTGAGTGAACGTCTGAACCTCGCCGTAACTTCAGAAGCATGAGATATTCGTTCAGATCTGCAAGGGGTACCAGCCATGCCCTCGGCCTGAAGCCCAAGTCTAGCTTCTGTTCTCAGACTTGTCCTCACACTCCTGGTCCAGAATCCCTCATGTTCGGCAATACCGGACCCACAATGCAGCACTCTGCTTGCCCTCTAGAAAAAATATATTGCCTAATGTGTTGCCCAGGCACCTCAAATGATGATAAACCTACACGGCACTAGAATGTACCTAAATTATATATCTAACCTGGGCACTAATGCACTGTCTGACACAACCTGAAAGAGAACCTCCGGACCAACACCCAGGCAGCTGACCGCACACTGAGCACATCAGACCCGCCATGGCCTTAGTTCGTCATCTCTTCCCAACTGCGGTTTCCAGGCTTCAGAACCTAGACCTTATCTCCAACCACTGCCCAGGGTTGAAAATGATGCAGAAATCAGAGCTCCTTCAACATGGCAAGAGACCTTGTGATTAGCATGTTGTCCAAAGTTCAAAGTAGATGAAACCAGTGTGGCACATGAGGCCCCTCCCCTGTTCGCAGGCCACATTAGTCACAAACACACATTGTGACCCTCAGCCTGAACCCCGTCCTCAAGTAAGGGCACTCAGTGGCTGGAAGTAGAGACAGCTTATTGGGCCTGCCATGCCCCTAGGCCCCATTTTTTAACCATAATTTGGGTTGTCCCTTCACTCTTCCCCAGGGCTCTCCTTAGGAATTCCTCTTTGGTTGTACACCTGAGGTAACAAACCTGAGAGGAGACCTCCCATCCCACAGATTCACGGAAAGAAATTGGGACCGGGCCAAATCCACAGAGAGGAAGATTCGTCCATGGCCCATGAGGTCTTCCCACATTTGACGCCCATCTTTGATACAAAATCCACAGACAAATGCCTGAGGAAGCACCTCAGAATCACTCTTTTTTCATATCCTGAAGAGTTCTTCTCATGGTTGTAGATTGGACCTGCCATACCTACGTCCCCTAACCTAAGCTGACTTTGTGTTTTCAGACTTCTGTCTTCAAATTCCTGGGCCACACACACTCCAGGCTGGGGCCTCTGGAGCCACACATTAGGACTGTGCCTACCAATCCATGGGTATTCTGCCCATTCCATTGCCCAAAATCGTACAAATTAGGAGAACCCTCCAAAGTTCCCGAGGCCATCCCAATAATGTAGGAGTCCGATGACAAACAAGGGAGGTCTGACACCAGCTGAGCATCTACCTCCACTCATACTATAGATGGATGTCCCCAGAGAAGAAGATGGAATCAGACAGGACCCTAGGCCATAATCGGATCCATTGCTTTGGTTTAAAGGCATGTCTCCTCAAAAGCCTGGATTCCAAGACCAGCATAGGGGGTTTCCTGAGGCACCCATCAGAACAAATCTCGTCTCCACAAGAAAACTTCAGTTTCGGACCTATGTCAAAAGCTTAGGAGAATACTTCAGGGTCCCGGTGCCACCGCCCCATTCCAAGGCTTTAATGGACACAAACACATATTAGGCCCCATCCTCTGGAAAGTCCATTTCAACTCAGCCACATCGGTTGCTCCCGAAGAGCCATCAGATCTCAACTGTCTTGTTGCTAGGAGACAATTGGTATGCGGGCCGGCTACCCTGGCATCATCCCCGAAAGTGCTTTGGAGTCATTCCATATGGGATATCATGGAGCTGCCCCAAAAGGTCTCAATTTTCCCGCAGAAGAAATCCTTGAAAGGGGCATCCCACAACTCTCAACGTGGGAAAAACTCCATGGCCTTGAGGTTCCGGTCCGTTCATGAAGGGGCAGTCATGCACAGAAACTCCAAACTGAGCCAACGTCTGAACCTCGCCGTGACTTCAGATGCATGAGAGATTGGTTCAGATCTGCAGGGGGTACCTGCCGTGCCCTCGGCCTGAAGCCCAAGTCTAGATCGTGTTCTCAGACTTCTGTCCTCACACTCCTGGTCCAAGAGTCCAGAAGTTTGGCAATTCCGGACCCACAATGCAGCACTCTGCCTGCCCTCTAGCAAAAATATATTGCCTAATGAGCTGCCCTGGCACCTAAAATGAGGATAAACCTACACGGCACTCAACTGTACGCAAATTATAGAGTGTAACTTGGGCACTAATGCACTGTCTGACACCACATGAGACCGAAACTCCTGACCAACACCCAGGGAGCTGACCGCACACTGAGCACAACAGACCCGCCATGGCCTTAGGCCGTCATCTCTTCCAAACAGCGGTTTTCATGCTTCAGTACCTAGAACTTATCTCCAACCACTGCCCAGGATTGAAAATGATGCAGAAATCAGAACTCCTTCCCCATGGCAAGAGACCTTGTGATTGGCAAGTTGTCCAAAGTTTAGTGTAGTTGAAACCAGTGTGGCCCATGAGGCCACGCCCACTCTCCCGGGCCACATTGGACACAAACACACATTGTGACCCTCAGCCTGAGCCAGTCCTCAAGTAAGGCCTATCAGTGGATGGATGAAAGACAGCATATTGGGCCTGCCATGCCCCTAGGCGCCAATTTTTAACCATAGTTTGGGTTGTCCCTTCACTCTTCCCTAGGTCTCTGCTTTGGAATTCCTCTTTGGTTGGGACACCTGAGGTAACAAACCTGAAAGGAGACCTTCCATCCCACAGATTGACGAAAAACAATTGGGACCGGACCAAATCCAAAGAGAGGAAGATTCGTCCATGGCCCATGAGGCCTCCCCACATCCACGGCCATCGTTGATACAAAGTCCAGAGACAAAAGCCAGAGCAAGTGCCTCAGACTCGCTCTTTCTTCATATGCTGAAGAGTTCTTCTCATGGTTTGTAGAATGGACCTGCCATACCTACGTCCCCTAACCTAAGCTGAGTTTGTGTTTTCAGACTTCTGTCCTCAAATTCCTGGGCCACACACCCTCCAGGCTGGGGCCCCTGGAGCCACACATTAGGACTGTGCCTACCCAATCCATGGGAATTCTGCCCATTCCATTGTTCCAAATTGTACAAATTAGTAGAACCCTCCAAAGTCCCCGAGGCCATCCCAATAGTATAGGACTCCGTGGACAAACAAGGGCGGTCTGACACCAGCTGAGCATCTACTTCCACTCATACCATAGATGGATGTCCCCAGAGAAGGAGATGGAACCAGACAGAACCCTAGCCATAATCGGATCCATTGCTTTGGTTTACAGGCATGTCTCCTCAAAAGCCTGGATTCCAAGACCAGCATAGGGGGTTTCCTGAGGCACCCATCAGAACAAATCTCGTCTCCACAAGGAAACTTGTGCATGGGACCTATGTCAAAAGCTTAGGAGAATACTTCAGTGTCCCGATGCCACTGCCCTTTTCCAGGGTCATTAGAAACACAAACACATATTGGGCCCCATCCTCGGGAAATTCCATTTCATCTCAGACACCCCGGTAGCTCCGGCAGAGCCATCAGATCTCAACTGTCTTGTTGCTAGGAGACAATTTGGATGCGAGGCCGGCTTCCCTGGCATCCATCCCCGAACGGTGCTCTGGAGTTCTTCCATATGGGATATCCTGGAGCTGCCCAACAGGTCTCAATTGTACCGCAGAAGAAATTCTTGAAGGGTGCATCCCACAACTCCCATCGTGGGAAAACCTCCATGGCCTTGAGATTCTGGTCCGTTCATGAGGGGCAGTCATGCACAGAAACTCAAACCTGAGCCAACGTCTGATCCTCGCCGTGACTTCAGATGCATGAGAGATTGGTTCAGATCTGCAGGGGGTACCTGCCGTAGCCTCGGCCTGAACCCAAGTCTAGATCGTGTTCTCAGACTTCTGTCCTCACACTCCTCGCCCAGAAGCCCTCAAGTTTGGCAATTCCGGACCCACAATGCAGCACTCTGCCTGCCCTTTAGCAAAAATATCTTGCCTAATGAGCTGCCCAGGCACCTCAAATGAGTATAACGTACACGGCACTCGACTGTACCCAAATTATAGAGTGTAACCTGGGCACTAATGCACTGTCTGACACCACATGAGCCCGAACCTCCTGACCAACATCCAGGCAGCTGACCGCACACTGAGCACATCAGACCCGCCATGGCCTTAGGTCGTCATCTCTTCCAAACTGCGGTTTTCAGGCTTCAGTACCTAGAACTTATCTCCAACCACTGCCCCGGATTGAAAATGATGCAGAAATCAGAACTCCTTGCCCATGGCAAGAGACCTTGTGATTGGCATTTGTCCAAAGTTCAGTGTAGTTGAAACCATTGTGGCCCACGAGGCCACGCCCACTCTCCCGGGCCACATTGGACACAAACACACATTGTGACCCTCAGCCTGAGCCCAGTCCTCAAGTAAGGCCTCTCAGTGGATGGATGAAGAGACAGCATATTGGGCCTGCCATGCCCCTAGGCGCCAATTTTTAACCATAGTTTGGGTTGTCCCTTCACTCTTCCCCAGGGCTCTGCTTTGGAATTCCTCTTTGGTTGGGACACCTGAGGTAACAAACCTGAAAGGAGACCTTCCATCCCACAGATTGACGAAAAACAATTGGGACCCGGCCAAATCCACAGAGAGGAAGATTCGTCCATGGCCCATGAGGCCTCCCCACATTCCACGGCCATCGTTGATACAAAATCCAGAGACACAAGCCTGAGGAAGCGCCTCAGACTCGCTCTTTCTTCATATCCTGAAGAGTTCTTTTTATGGTTTGTAGATTGGGCCTGCCATACCATGTCCACAACCCTAAGCTGAGTTTGTGTTTTCAGACTTCTGTCCTCAAAGTCCTGGGCCACACACCCTCCAGGCTGGGGCACCCGGAGCCACACATTAGGACTGTGCCTACCCAGTCCATGGGAATTCTGCCCATTCCATTGTTCCAAATCGTACAAATTAGGAGAACCCTCCAAAGTCCCCGAGGCCATCCCAATAGTGTAGGTCTCCCGGGACAAACAAGGGCGGTCTGACACCATCTGAGCATCTACCACCACTCACACCATGGATGGATGTCCCCAGAGAAGAAGATAGAAGCAGACAGGACGCTAGGCCATAATCGGATCCATTGCTTTGGTTTACAGGCAGGTCTCCTCAAAAGCCTGGATTCCAAGACCAGCATAGGGGGTTTCCTGAGGCACCCATCAAAACAAATCTCGTCTCCACAAGGAAACTTGTGCATGGGAGCTATGTCAAAAGCTTAGGGGAATACTTCATGGTCCCGGTGCCACCGCCCCATACCAAGGCCTTCATGGAGACAAACACACATTAGGCCCCATCCTCGGGAAAGTCCCTTTCAACACAGCCGCCCCGATGGCTCCCGCAGAGCCATCAGATCTCAAGTATCTTGTTGCTAGGAGACAACTGGATTGCGAGGCTGGCTTTCTAGCATCCATCGTCGAACGGTGCTCTGGAGTCATTCCATATGTGATGTCTTAGAGCTGACCAACAGGTCTCACTTGTCCCGCAGAAGGAATCCTTGAAGGGTGCATCCCACAACTCCCAACGTGGGAAAACCTCCAAGGCCTTGAGATTCTGCTCTGTTCATGAAGGGGCAGTCATGCACAGAAACTCCAACCTGAGCCAATGTCTGATCCCCGCCGTGACTTCAGATGCATGAGATATTGGTTCAGATCTGCAGGGGGTACCTGCCGTAGCTTCGGCCTGAAGCCCAATTCTAGATCGTGTTCTCAGACTTATGTCCTCACACTCCTTGCCCAGAAGCCCTCAAGTTTGGCAATTCCGGACCCACAATGCAGCACTCTGCCTGCCCTCTAGCAAAAATATCTTGCCTAATGAGCTGCCCAGGCACCTCAAATGAGGATAAACCTACACGGCACTCGACTGTACCCAAATTATAGAGTGTAACCTGGGCACTAATGCACTGTCTGACACCACATGAGCCCGAACCTCCTGACCAACACCCAGGCAGTTGACCGCACACTGAGCACATCAGACCCGCCATGGCCTTTGGTCGTCATCTCTTCCAAACTGCGGTTTTCAGGCTTCAGTACCTAGAACTTATCTCCAACCACTGCCCCGGATTGAAAATGATGCAGAAATCAGAACTCCTTGCCCATGGCAAGAGACCTTGTGATTGGCATTTGTCCAAAGTTCAGTGTAGTTGAAACCAGTGTGGCCCACGAGGCCACGCCCACTCTCCCGGGCCACATTGGACACAAACACACATTGTGACCCTCAGCCTGAGCCCAGTCCTCAAGTAAGGCCTCTCAGTGGATGGATGAAGAGACAGCATATTGGGCCTGCCATGCCCCTAGGCGCCAATTTTTAACCATAGTTTGGGTTGTCCCTTCACTCTTCCCCAGGGCTCTGCTTTGGAATTCCTCTTGGTTGGGACACCTGAGGTAACAAACCTGAAAGGAGACCTTCCATCCCACAGATTGACGAAAAACAATTGGGACCCGGCCAAATCCACAGAGAGGAAGATTCGTCCATGGCCCATGAGGCCTCCCCACATTCCACGGCCATCGTTGATACAAAATCCAGAGACACAAGCCTGAGGAAGCGCCTCAGACTCGCTCTTTCTTCATATCCTGAAGAGTTCTTTTTATGGTTTGTAGATTGGGCCTGCCATACCATGTCCACAACCCTAAGCTGAGTTTGTGTTTTCAGACTTCTGTCCTCAAAGTCCTGGGCCACACACCCTCCAGGCTGGGGCCCCCGGAGCCACACATTAGGACTGTGCCTACCCAGTCCATGGGAATTCTGCCCATTCCATTGTTCCAAATCGTACAAATTAGGAGAACCCTCCAAAGTCCCCGAGGCCATCCCAATAGTGTAGGTCTCCCGGGACAAACAAGGGCGGTCTGACACCACCTGAGCATCTACCACCACTCACACCATGGATGGATGTCCCCAGAGAAGAAGATGGAAGCAGACAGGACGCTAGGCCATAATCGGATCCATTGCTTTGGTTTACAGGCATGTCTCCTCAAAAGCCTGGATTCCAAGACCAGCATAGGGGGTTTCCTGAGGCACCCATCAGAACAAATCTCGTCTCCACAAGGAAACTTGTGCATGGGAGCTATGTCAAAAGCTTAGGAGAATACTTCATGGTCCTGCTGCCACCGCCCCATACCAAGGCCTTCATGGAGACAAACACACATTAGGCCCCATCCTCGGGAATGTCCCTTTCAACACAGCCGCCCCGATTGCTCCCACAGAGCCATCAGATCTCAAGTATCTTGTTGCTAGGAGACAACTGGAATGCGAGGCTGGCTTTCTAGCATCCATCGTCGAACGTTGCTCTGGAGTCATTCCATATGTGATGTCTTAGAGCTGACCAACAGGTCTCAATTGTCCCGCAGAAGGAATCCTTGAAAGGTGCATCCCACAACTCCCAACGTGGGAAAACCTCCATGGCCTTGAGATTCCGCTCTGTTCATGAAGGGGCAGTCATGCACAGAAACTCAAACCTGAGTCAACGTCTGATCCTCACCGTGACTTCAGATGCATGAGAGATTGGTTCAGATCTGCAGGGGGTACCTGCCGTAGCCTCGGCCTGAAGCCCAAGTCTAGATCGTGTTCTCAGACTTCTGTCCTCACACTCCTCGCCCAGAAGCCCTCAAGTTTGGCAATTCCGGACCCACAATGCAGCACTCTGCCTGCCCTCTAGCAAAAATATCTTGCCTAATGAGCTGCCCAGGCACCTCAAATGAGGATAAACCTACACGGCACTCGACTGTACCCAAATTATAGAGTGTAACCTGGGCACTAATGCACTGTCTGACACCACATGAGACCGAACCTCCTGACCAACACCCAGGCAGCTGACCGCACACTGAGCACATCAGATCCGCCATGGCCTTAGGTCGTCATCTCTTCCAAACTGCGGTTTTCAGGCTTCAGTACCTAGAACTTATCTCCAACCACTGCCACGGATTGAAAATGATGCAGAAATCAGAACTCCTTCCCCATGGCAAGAGACCTTGTGATTGGCATGTTGTCCAAAGTTCAGTGTAGTTGAAACCAGTGTGGCCCACGAGGCCACGCCCACTCTCCCGGGCCACATTGGACACAAACACACATTGTGACCCTCAGCCTGAGCCCAGTCCTCAAGTAAGGCCTCTCAGTGGAAGGATGAAGAGACAGCATATTGGGCCTGCCATGCCCCTAGGCACCAATTTTTAACCATAGTTTGGGTTGTCCCTTCACTCTTCCCTAGGTCTCTGCTTTGGAATTCCTCTTTGGTTGGGACACCTGAGGTAACAAACCTGAAAGGAGACCTTCCATCCCACAGATTGACGAAAAAGAATTGGGACTGGGCCAAATCCACAGAGAGGAAGATTCGTCCATGGCCCATGAGGCCTCCCCACATCCACGGCCATCATTGATACAAAATCCAGGGACAAAAGCCTGAGCAAGCGCCTCAGACTCGCTCTTTCTTCATATCCTGAAGAGTTCTTCTCATGGTTTGCAGATTGGGCCTGCCATACCGTGTCCACAACCCTAAGCTGGGTTTGTGTTTTCAGACTTCTGTCTTCAAATTCCTGGGCCACACACACTCCAGGCTGGGGCCTTTGGAGCCACACATTAGGACTGTGCCTACCAAATCCATGGGAATTCTGCCCATTCCATTGCCCAAATTGTACAAATTAGGAGAACCTGCCAAAGATCCCGAGGCCATCCCAATAATGTAGGAGTCCGTGGACAAACAAGGGGGGTCTGACAACCGGTGAGCATCTACCTCCACTCATACCATATGGATGTCCCCAGAGAAGAAGATGGAATCAGACAGGACCCTAGGCCATAATCGGATCCATTGCTTTGGTTTAAAGGCATGTCTCCTCAAAAGCCTGGATTCCAAGACCAGCATAGGGGGTTTCCTGAGGCACCCATCAGAACAAATCTCGTCTCCACAAGGAAACTTGTGCATGGGACGTATGTCAAAAGCTTAGGAGAATACTTCAGGGTCCCGGTGCCACCGCCCCATTCCAAGGCTTTAATGGACACAAACACATATTAGGCCCTATCCTCGGGAAAGTCCATTTAAACTCAGCCACCCCGGTGGCTCCCGTAGAGCCATCAGATCTCAACTGTCTTGTTGCTAGGAGACAATTGGTATGCGGGGCCGGCTACCCTGGCATCATCCCCGAAAGTGCTTTGGAGTCATTCCATATGGGATATCATGGAGCTGCCCCAAAAGGTCTCAATTTTCCCGCAGAAGAAATCCTTGAAAGGGGCATCCCACAACTCTCAACGTGGGAAAAACTCCATGGCCTTGAGGTTCCGGTCCGTTCATGAAGGGGCAGTCATGCACAGAAACTCCAAACTGAGCCAACGTCTGAACCTCGCCGTGACTTCAGATGCATGAGAGATTGGTTCAGATCTGCAGGGGGTACCTGCCGTGCCCTCGGCCTGAAGCTCAAGTCTAGATTGTGTTCTCAGACGTCTATCCTCACACTCCTGGTCCAGAAGTCCAGTAGTTTTGCAATTCCGGACCCACAATGCAGCACTCTGCCCTCCCTCTAGCAAAAATATCTTGCCTAATGAGCTGCCCAGGCACCTCAAATGAATATAAACCTAGACGGCACTCAACTGTACCCAAATTATAGAGTGTAACCTGGGCACTAATTCACTTTCTGACACCACATGAGCCCGAAACTCCTGACCAACACCCAGGCAGCTGAACGCACACTGAGCACATCAGACCCGCCATATCCTTAGGTCGTCATCTCTTCCAAACTGCGGTTTTCATGCTTCAGTACCTAGAACTTATCTCCAACCACTGCCCCGGATTGAAAATGATGCAGAAATCAGAACTCCTTCCCCATGGCAAGAGACCTTGTGATTGGCATGTTGTCCAAAGTTCAGTGTAGGTGAAACCAGTGTGGCCCACGAGGCCACGCCCACTCTCCCGGGCCACATTGGACACAATCACACATTGTGACCCTCAGCCTGAGCCCAGTCCTCAAGTAAGGCCTCTCAGTGGCTGGATGAAGAGACAGCATATTGGGCCTGAAATGCCCTTAGGCACCAATTTTTAACCATAGTTTGGGTGGTCCCTTCACTCTTCCCCAGGGCTCTGCTTTGGAATTCCTCTTTGGTTCGGACACCTGAGGTAACAAACCTGAAAGGAGACCTCCTATCCCACAGATTGACGAAAAACAATTGGGACCGGGCCAAATCCTCAGAGAGGAAGATTCGTTCCTGGCTCATGAGGACTCCCCACATTCCACGGCCATCGTTGATACAAAATCCAGAGACAAAAGCCTGAACAAGCACCTCAGACTCGCTCTTTCTTCATTTCCTGAAGAGTTCTTCTCATGGTTTGTAGATCGGGCCTGCCATACCTACGTCCCCAAACGTAAGCGGAGTTTGTGTTTTCAAGTTCTGTCCTCAAAGTTCTGGGCCACACACCCTCCAGGCTGGGGCCCCTGGAGCCATTATTATTAGGACAGTGCCTACCCAATCTATGGGAATTCTGCCCATTCCATTGTCCAAAATCATACAATTAGGAGAACGCTCCAATGTCCCCGAGGCCATACCCATAGTTAGGTTTCCGGGGACAAACAAGGGTGGTCTGACACCTGGTGAGCATCTACCTCCACTCATACCATAGATGGATGTCCCCAGAGAAGAAGATGGAAGCAGACAGGACCCTAGGCCATAATCGGATCCATGCTTTGGTTTACAGGCATGTCTCCTCAAAACCTGGATTCCAATACCAGCATAGAGAGGTTTCCTGAGGCACCCATCAGAACAAATCTCGTCTCCACAAGGAAACTTGTGCATGGGAGCTATGTCAATAGCTTAGGAGAATACTTCAGGGTCCCGGTGCCACCGCCCCATTCCAATGCCCTCATGGACACAAACACTCATTGGGCCCCAAACTAAGGAAAGTCCATTTCAACTCAGCCACCCCAGTTGCTCCCACATAGCCATCCGATCTCAACTGTCTTGTTGCTAAAAGACAATTGGAATGCGAGGTGGGCTTCCCTGGCATTCATCATCCAACGGTGCTCTGGAGTCATTCCGTATGGGATGTCCTGGAGCTGCCCAACTGGTCACAATTTTCCCGCAGAAGGAATCCTTGAAGGGGGCATCCCACAACTCCCAAGTGGGAAAACCTCCGTGGACTTGAGATTCCGCTCCGTTCATGAAGGGGCCGTCATGCACAAAAACTCCAACCTGAGCTAATATCTGATCCTCGCTGTGACTTCAGATGCATGAGATATTGGTTCAGAACTGCAGGGGGTACCTGCCGTGCCCTCGGCCTGAAGCCCAAGTCCAGCTTGTGTTCTCAGACTTCTGTCCTCTCACTCCTGGCCCAGAAGCCCTCAAGTTTGGCAATTCCATACCCACAATGCAGCACTCTGCCTGCCCTCTAGAAAAAATATCTTGCCTAATGAGCTGCCCAGGCACCTCAAATGAGGATAAACCTTCACGGCACTCGACTGTACCCAAATTATGTAGTGTAATCTGGGCACTATTGCACTCTCTGAAACAACTGTGCCAGATACTCCTGACCAATTCCCAGCCTGCTGACCGCACACTGAGCCCATAAGACCCGCCATGGCCTTAGGTCGTCATCTCTTTCCAACTGCGGTTTTCAGGCTTCAAAACCTAGACGTTATCTCCAACCACTGCCCAGGGATGAAAATGATGCCGAAATCAGAACTCCTTCCCCATTGCAAGAGACCTTGTGTTTGGCATGTTGTCCAAAATTCAGTGTAAATGAAACCAGGGTGGCCCATGAGGCCCCGCCCATGCTCGCGGGTCACATTGGTCACCAACACACTTTGTGACCCTCTGCCTGAGCCCAGTCCTCAAGTAAGTCCTCTCAGTGGCTGGATGAAGAGAAAGCATATTGGGCCTGCCAAGCCCCTAGACCCTAAATTTTTAACAATAGTTTGGGTTGTCCATTCACTCTTTTCCAGGGTTCTGCTTTGTAATTCCTCTTTGGTTGGGACACCTGAGGTCACAAACCTGAAAGGAGACCTCCCATCGCACAGCTTGACGAAAAACAATTGGGACCGGGCCAATTCCAAAGAGAGGAAGATTCGTCCCTGGCTCATGAGGACTCTCCACATTCCACGGCAATCGTTGATACAAAATCCAGAGACAAAATCCTGATCACGTACCTCAGACTCGCTCTTTCTTCATATCCTGAAGAGTTCTTCTAATGGTTTGTAGATTGGGCCTGCCATACCTGCGTCCCCAAACGTAAGCTGAGTTTGTGTTTTCAGCCTTCTGTCCTCTAAGTCCTGGGCCACACACCCTCCAGGCTGAGGCCCCTGGAGCCACACATTAGGACTGCGCCTACCCAATCCATGGGAATTCTGCCCATACCATTGTCCAAAATCGTACAAATTAGGAGAACACTCCAACATCCCGGAAGCCATCCCAATAGTGTAAGTCTCCAGGGACAAACAAGGGTGGTCTGCCACCAGCTGAGCATCTACCTCCATTCATACCATAGATGGATGTCCCCAGAGAAGAAGATTGAACCAGACAGGACCCTAGGCCATAATCGGATCCATTATTTGGTTTACAGGCATGTCTCCTCAAAATCCCGGATTCCAATACCAGCAAAGGGGGTTTCCTGAGGCACCCATCAGAACAAAAATCGTCTTCACAAGGAAACTTGTGCTTGGGAGCTATGTCCAAAGGTTAGGAGAATACTTCAGGGTCCCGGTGCCACCCCCCCATTCCAACGCCCTCATGGACACAAAAACACATTAGGCCCCATCCTCAGGAAAGTCCATTTCAACTCAGCCACCAAGGTTGCTCCCGCAGGCCATTCGATCTCAACTGTCTTGTTGCTAGGAGACAATTGGAATGCGAGGCGGTCTTGCTGGGCATCCATCCTCCAAGGCCCTCATGGACACAAACACACCTTAGGCTCCATTCTGAGGAAAAATCCATTTCAACTCAGCCACCCCGGTTGCTCCAGCATAGCCATCCGATCTCACCTGTCTTGTTGCTAAAAGACAATTGGAATGCGAGGCGGGCTTCCCTGGCATCCATCCTCCAATGGTGATCTGGAGTCATTCCTTATGGGATGTCCTGGAGCTGCCCAACAAGTCTCAATTGTCCCTCAGAAGCAATCCATGAAGGGGGAATCCCACAACTCCCAACGTGGGAAAACCTCCATGGCCTTGAGATTCCGGTCCGTTCATGAAGGGGCAGTCAAGCACAGAAAATCCAACCTGAGCCAACGTCTGATCCTCGCCGTGAATTCAGATGCATGAGATATTGGTTCCGATCTGCAGGGGGTAACTGCCGTGCCATCGGCCTGAAGCCCAAGTCTAGCTTGTGTTCTAAGACTTCTGTCCTCACACTATTGGCCCAGGAGACCTCAGGTTTGGCAATTCCGGACCCACAATGCAGCACTCTGCCAGCCCTCTAGAAAAAATATCTTGCCTAATGAGCTGCCCAGGCACCTCAAATGAGGATAAACCTACACGGCACTCGACTGTACCCAAATTATATAGTCTAACCAGAGCACTAATGCACTCTCTGACAAAACCTGAGCCCGAACCTCCGGACCAACATCAGGCAGCTGACCGCACGTTGAGCACATCAGACCTGCCATGGCCTTAGGTCGCCTTCTCTTCGATACCTCAGTTCAGGCTTCAAAACGAGACCTTATCTCCAATCACTGCCCAGGGGTGAGTGTGATGCAGAAATCAGAACTCCTCCTTACCCATGGCAAGAAACCTTGTGGTTGGCACGTTGTCCAACGTTCAGTAGAGGAGAAACCAGCATTCACCCTGATGCCCCACCCATTTTGAGTGCGACGAGGGCATAAACACGCATTGTGACCCTCAGCATGAGTTCTGTCCTCTAGTAAGTCCTCTCAGTGGCTGGACCATTAGATATCATAATGGGCTTGACATGTCCCTAGGCCCCAATTTTTAACCCGATTTCAGATTGTCCAGTCGTCCCTACCCAGGGCTCTACTCTGGAATCCCTCATTTGGTGGGACACCTGAGGTTAAAAAAGAAAGCAACAACAACATAATAACGGACTTTTTCCATCCCACAGTATGACCACAAACTCTTTGTACAGGGCCAAACCACCAGAGAGTAAGACTCGACCATTTCCCATGAAGTCACGCAGAAATTTCACCACCATGATTGACACTATATCCAGAGACAAAAACTTGCTCAAGAGCCTCACACTCGCCCTTTTCTCAAATCACGAAGAGTTCTCCTCAAGTCTGTAGATCAGTCCTGCCATACCTATGACCCGAAACATAAGCCGAGTTTGTATTTTCAGACAACTGTCCAAACAGCCCTGGCCTACACAACCTACAGGCTCAGGTCCCTGGAGCCAAACCTGAGGACTATACTTGCCCTCTCCAAGGGGATTGTGTGTGCCCATTCCGATGGCCACAACACTTCTAATAGGAAAAATCGCCAACGTCCCTGATCCATCTCACTAGTGGTGGCTTCCCAGGAAAATCAGAGGCAATCTGAGGCCATCTGAGCACTAATCTACACTCAGACCAATAGACAGATGTCCCCAGAGGTCCAAAGGAAAGAACTGGAACCTAGGCACTAATCAGATCCATTGCTTTGGTTTCCAGGCATCTCTCCTCTGAGGCCTGGTTTTCAAAACCAGCATATGGCTGTTTCTTGACTCAGCCATAAGAAAACATCTCATCTACACATGGGAAACTTGCACGTTGGAGCTGTGGCAAAGCATCTGTTTAGGAGAACGATCAGGGCCCCAGTGCCACTGCTTCATTCCAAGGTCTGCATACACACAAAAGCACATTAGGAGCCATCCACAGGCGAGTCCATTTCAACTCAGCCACCTCGGTTGCTCGACAAGATCCAGCATCTAAACTCTCTTGTTGCTAGGAGACAATTGGAATGCGAGGTGGGCTACCCAGCCATCCATCCTTAGAACCCTGCTCAGAATCATTGGCCTGGACCCAAACAACAGGTCTCAATTGTCCTGCAGAAGACTCTCTGCAGTTTGGAGCTTCTCATAACTCCCATCGTGGGAAAACCCCCATGGCCTCGTGATGCCCCCACATTCATGAAGGGGCCATCAGGGGCAGAAACTCCAACCTGAGCGATCGTCTGATCCTCGCCCTGACTTCAGATGCACGAGATCTCGATTCAGGTCTGTAGATTGTGCCTGCCATGGCCTCACCCAGTAACCTAAGCCTAGCTTGTGTTCTCAGAATTTTGTCGTCAGACTACTGGCCCACAAGCCCTCCAGTTTGGCAATCCAGAACTAAAATGCAGCACTCTGCCTGCCCTCCAGAAGAAAAACATTGTCCTCTGGGGCTACCCAGTAACCCCAAATGAGGATCAACCTGCACCGACCTTGGCTGTACCCCAAATACATAGGCTGACCAGGGCACTAATGCCCTTTCTGACACAGTCTGAGCCTGGACCCCTGGCCCCTCCCTGACAGCTGGCCGCACACTGAGCACATGGAGCCGCCATGGCATTAGGTCGTCATCTCTTCCCAAACTCGGTTTTCAGGTTTCAGAACCTAGACCTTATCTCCAATCACTGCCCAGGGTTGAAGGTGATACAGAAATCGGATCTCCTTCCCCATGGCAAGAAACCTTGTGGTTGGCATGTTGTCCAACGTTCAGTGCAGTTGAAACCAGTGTGGCCCATGAGGCCCCGCCCATGCTCGCGGGCCACATTGGTCACAAACACACATTGTGACCCTCAGGCTGAGTCAGTCCTCAAGTAAGGCCACTCAGTGGCTAGATGAAAAGATAGCATATTGGGCTTGCCATGCCCCTAGGCCCCAATTTTTAACCATAGTTCGGGTTGTCCCTTCAGTCTTCCCCACGGCTTTGCTTTGGAATTCCTCTTTTGGAGGGACACCTGAGGTAACAAAACTGAAATGACTCCTTCCATCCCACAGATTGACGAAAAGCAATTGGGAATCAGACCAAATCCTCAGAGAGGAAGATTCGTCCATGGCCCAGGAGGCCTCCCCGACATTGCACGGACATCGCTGATACAAAATCCAGAGACAAAAGCCTGAGCAAGCGCCGCAGACTCGCACTTTCTTCATATCCTGAAGAGTTCTTCTCATAGCTTATAGATCGTGCCTGCCATACCTACGTCCCCAAACCTAAGCTGAGTTTGTGTATTCAGATTCTGTCCTCAAAGTCTGGGCCACACACCCTGGAGCCACACATTAGGACTGTGCCTACCAATCCATGGGAATTCTGCCCATTCCATGGTCCAAAATCGTACAAATTAGGAGAAACCTCCAAAGTCCCTGAGGCCATCGCAATAGTGTAGGTCGCCCGGAACAAAAAAGGGCTGTCTGACACCAGCTGATAATCGACCTCCACTCATACCATAGATGGATGTCCCCAGAGAAGAAGATTGAACCAGACAGGACCCTAGGCCATAATAGGATCCATTGCTTTGGGTTACAGGCATGTGTCCTCAAAAGCCTGATTCCAATACGAGCATAGGGGTTTTCCTGAGGCACCCATCAGAACTCATCTCGTCTCCACAAGGAAACCTGTGCATGGGAGCCATGTCCAAAGCTTAGGAGAGTACTTCAGGGTCCCGGTGCCACCGCCCCATTCCAAGGCCCTCATGGACACAAAAACACATTAGGACCCATGATCAGGAAAGTCCATTCAACTCAGCCACCCCGGTTGCTCCGGGAGAGCCATCATATCTAAACTGTCTTGTTGCTAGGAGACAATTGGAATGCGAGGCGGGCTTCCCAGGCATCCATCCGCGAACGGTGCACTGGAGTCATTCCATATGGGATGTCCTGGAGACGTCCAACAGGTCTCAATTGTCCTGCAGAAGGAATCCTTGAAGGGGGCATCCCACAACTCCCAACGTGGGAAAACCTCAATGGCCTCGAGATTCCGCTCCCTACATGAAGCGGCCGTCATGCACAGAAACTCCAACCTGAGCCAACGTCTGATCCTCGCCCTGACTTCAGATGCATGAGATATTGGGTCAGATCTGCAGGGGGTACCTGCCGTGCCCTCGCCCTGAAACCCAAGTCTAGCTTGTCTTCTCAGACTTCCGTCCTCACATTCCTGGCCCCGAAGCCCTCAAGTTTGGCAATTCCGGACCCACTATGCAGCACTCTGCCTGCCCTCTAGAAAAAAAATTATTGCCTCATGAGCTGCCCAGGCACATTAAATGAGGATCAACCTACACAGCACTCGACTTTACCCAAATTATATAGTCTATCCTGGGCACTAATGCACTGTCGAACACAACCTGAACCCGGACCTCCTGACCAACACCCAGAAAGCTGACCGCACACTGAGCCCATAAAACCCGCCATGGCCTTAGGTCATCATCTCTTCCCTACCTCAGTTTTCAGGCTTCAGAACCGAGACCTTATCTCCGAGCACTGCCCAGGGGTGAGTGTGATGCAGAAATCAGAACTCCTCCTTACCCATAGCAAGAACCCTTGTGGTTGGCACGTTGTCCAACGTTCAGTGTAGGAGAAACCAGCATTCACCCTGAGGCCCCGCCCATTCTTGAGTGCGACGAGGGCATACACACGCATTGTGACCCTCAGCATGAGTCCTGTCCTCTAGTAAGACCTCTCAGTTGCTGGACCATTAGATGTCATAATGGGCTTGACATGTCCCTAGGCCCCAATTTTTAACCAGATTTCTGATTGTCCAGTCGCCCCTCCCCAGGGCTCTACTCTGGAATCCCTCATTTGGTGGGACACCTGAGGTTAAAAAAGAAAACAACAACAACAACAACAACAAAAAACGGACTTCTTCCAGCCCATAGAATGCCCCCAAACTCTTTGGACGGGGCCAAACCACAAGAGAGTAAGACTCGTCCATTTCCCATGAAGTCCCCCAGAAATTTCACGACCATGAGTGACACGATATCCAGAGACAAAAACTTGAGCAGGAGCCTCGCACTCGCCCTTCTTTCAAATCCCGAAGTGTTCTCTTCATGGTCTGTAGATCAGTCCTGCCATACCTATGACCCGAAACATAAGCCGAGTTTGTGTTTTCAGACAACTGTCCAAACAGCCCTGGCCTACAAAACCTACAGGCTCAGGACCCTGGAGCCAAACCTGAGGACTGTACTTGCCCTCTCCTAGGGAATTGTGTGTGCCCATTCCAATGGCCACAACCCTTCTAATAGGATAAACCTCCGAAGTCCCTGATCCATCTCAATAGTGGTGGCTTCCCAGGAAAAACAGGGGCAATCTGAGCCCAACTGAGCACCAACCTGCACTCAGACCCATAGACAGATGTGGACAGAAGTCTGAGACCACAACTATACTTGGGCTTCAGGCCCGAGGGTAAGGCAGGTACCCCCTGCACATCTGAACCAATATCTCATGCATCTGATGTCACGGCAAAGATCAGACGTTGGCTCAGGTTGTAGTTTCTGTGCATGACTGCCCCTGCATGAACGGAGAGGAATCTCAAGGCCATGGAGGTTTTCCCACATTGGGAGTTGTGGGATGCCCCCTTCAAGGATTCCTTCTGCGGGACAATTGAGATCTGTTTGGCAGCTCCAAAACATCCCATATGGAATGACCCAGAGTACCGTTCGAGGATGGATGCCAGGGAAGCCCGCCTCGCATTCCAATTGTCTCCTAGCAACAAGACAGTGGAGATCGGATGGCTCTGCGGGAGCAACCAGGGTGGCTGAGTTCAAATGGACATTCCCGAGCATGGGGCCTAATATGTGTTTGTGTCCATGAGGACCTTGGAATGGGGCTGTGGCACTGGGACTCTGAAGTATTCTCCTAAGATTTTGACATATGTCCCATGCACAAGTTTCCTCGTGGAGACGAGATGTTTTCTGATGGGTGCCTCAGGAAACCCCCTATGCTGGTATTGGTATCCAGGCTTTTGAGGAGACATGCCTGTAAACCAAAGCAATGGATCCGATTATGGCCTAGGGTCCTGTCTGGTTCCATCTCCTTCCCTGGGGACATCCATCTATGGTATGAGTGGAGGTAGATGCTCAGCTGGTGTCAGACCGCCCTTCTTTGTTCACAGAGACCTACATTATTGAGATGGCCTCGGGGACTTTGGAGGGTTCTCCTAATTTGTACAATTTTGGACAATGGAATGGGCAGAATTCCCATGCATGGGGTAGGCACAGTCCTAATGTGTGGTACCAGTGGCCAGACCCTGGAGGGTGTGTGGCCCAGGACTGTGAGGACAGAAGTCGGAAAACACAAACGCAGCTTAGGTTTGGGGACGTAGGTATGGCAGGACCAATCTACAAATCATGAGAAGAAATCTTCAGGATATGAAGAAAGAACGAGTCTGAGGCGCTTGCTCAGGCTTTGGTGTCTGGATTTTGTGTCAACGATGGCCATGGAATGAGGGGAGGCCTCATGGGCCATGGACGAACTTCCTCTCTTGGGATTTGGCCCGGTCCCAATTGTTTTTCGTCAATCTGTGGGATGGGAGGTCTCCTTTCAGGTTTGTTACCTCAGGTGTCCCAACCATAGAGGAATTCCAAACAGAGCCCTGGGAAGAGTGAAGGGACAACCCAAACTATGGTTAAAATTTGGGGCCTAGGGGCATGGCAGGCTCCATATGCTATCTCTTCATCCAGCCACTGAGAGGCCTTACTTGAGGACTGGGCTCAGGCTGAGGGTCACAATGTGTGTTTGTGACCAATGTGTCCCGCGAGCAGGGTCCGAGCCTCATGGGCCACACTGGTTTCAACTACACTGAACTTTGGACAACATGCCAAACACACGGTCTCTTGCAATGGGGAAGGAGTTCTGATTTCTGCATCATTTTCAACCCTGGGAAGTGGTTGGAGATAAGGTCTAGGTTCGGAAGCCTGAAAACCGCAGTTGGGAAGAGATGATGACTTAAGGCCATAGTGGGTCTGATGTGCTCAGTGTGCGGTCAGCTGTCTGGTTGTTGGTCGGATTTTCGGGCTCAGGTTGTGTCAGACAGTGCATTAGTGCCCAGGTTAGACTATATAATTTGGGTACAGTCGAGTTCCGTGAAGGTTGATCATCTTGTGGTGCCTGGGAAGCTCATTAGGCAAGATATTTTTTCTAGAGGGCAGGCAGAGTACTGCATTGTGGGTCCGGAATTGCCAAACGTGAGGGCTTCTGGGCCAGTAGTGTGAGGACAGAAGTCTGAGACCACAAGCTAGACTTGGGCGTCAGGCCGAGTGCAAGGCAGGTACCCCCTGCACATCTGAACCCATATCTCATGCATCTGAAGTCACGGCAGGATCAGACGTTGACTCAGGTTGTAGTTTCTGTGCATGACTGCCCTTCATGAATGGAGAGGAATCTCAATGCCATGGAGGTTTTGCCTCGTTGGGAGTTGTGGGATGCCCCTTTCAAGGATTCCTTCTGCGGGACAATTGAGACTGTTGGGCAGCCCCAAAACATCCCATATGGAATGACTCCAGAGTACCGTTCGAGGATGGATGCCAGGGATGCCCGCCTCGCATTCCAATTGTCTCCTAGCAACAAGACAGTGGAGATCGGATGGCTCTGCGGGAGCAACCGGGGTGGCTGATTTGAAATTGACTTTCGTGAGCATGGGGCCTAATGTGTGTTTGTGTCCATGAGGACCTTGGAATGGGGCGGTGGCACCGGCTCTGAAGTATTCTCCTAAGATTTTGATATAGGTCCCATGCACAAGTTTCCTCATGGAGACGAGATGTTTTCTGATGGGTGCCTCAGGAAACCCCCTATGCTGGTATTGGAATCCAGGATTTTGAGGAGACATGCCTGTAAACAAAAGCAATGGATCCGATTATGGCCTAGGGTCCTGTCTGGTTCCATCTCCTTCTCTTGGGACATCCATCTATGGTATGAGTGGAGGTAGATGCTCAGCTGGTGTCAGACCGCCCTTGTTTGTCCAAAGAGACCTACATATTGGGATGGCCTCGGGGACTTTGAGGGTTCTCCTAATTTGTACAATTTTGGACAATGGAATGGGCAGAATTCCCATGCATGAAGTAGGCACAGTCCTAATATGTGGCTCCAGGGGCCCCAGCCAGGAGGGTGTGTTGCCCAGGACTTTGAGGACAGAAGTCGGAAAACACAAACTCAGCTAGGTTCTGAATCCTGAAAACCGCAGTTGGGAAGAGATGATGACCTAAGGCCATGGTGGGTCTGATGTGCTCAGTGTGCGGTCAGCTGCCTGGTTGTTGGTCAGGAGGTTCGGGCTCAGGTTGTAGTTTCTGTGCATGACTGCCCCTTCATGACCTACATAGGTCCCATGCACAAGTTTCTTCGTGGAGACGAGATTATTTCTGATGGGTGCCTCAGGAAACCCCCTATGCTGGTATTGGAATCCAGGATTTTGAGGAGACATGCCTATAAACCAAAGCAATGGATCCGATTATGTTGTCAGACCGCCCTTGTTTGTCCACAGAGACCTACACTATTGGGATGGCCTAGGGACTTTGGAGGGTTCTCCTAATTTGTACGAAATTATACAATGGAATGGGCATGGGGTAGGCACAGTCCTAATGTGTGGCTCCAGTGGCCCCAGCCTGGAGTGTGTGTGGCCCAGTACTTTGAGGACAGATGTCTGAAAACACAAACTCAGCTTGGTTTGGGGACGTAGATATATCAGGCCCCATCTACAAACCATGAGAAGAACTCTTCAGGATATGAAGAAAGAGCGAGTCTGAGGCGCTTGCTCAGGCTATGGTCTCTGTATTTTGTATCAACGAAGGCCGTCGAATGTGAGGAGGCCTCATGGGCCATGGACGAATATTCCTCTCTGTGAATTTTGCCTGGTCCCAATTGTTTTTCGTAAATCTGTGGGCTGGGATGTTGCCTTCAGGTATGTTACCTCAGGTGTCCGAACCAAAGAGGAATTCCAAAGCAGAGACCTGGGGAAGAGTGAAGGGACAACCCAAACTATGGTTAAAAATTTGGGCCTAGTGGCATGGCAGGCCCCATATGCTGTCTCTTCATCCAGCCACTGAGAGGCCTTACTTGAGGACTGGGCTCAGGCTGAGGGTCACAATGTGTGTTTGTGACCAATGTGGCCCGCGAGCATGGGCGGGGCCTCATGGGCCACACTGGTTTCAACTACACTGAACTTTGGACAACATGCCAATCACAAGGTTTCTTGCCATTGGGAAGGAGTTCTGCTTTCTGCATCATTTTCAAACCTGGGCAGTGGTTGGAGATAAGGTCTAGGTTCCTGATCCTGAAAACCGCAGTTGGGAAGAGATGACGACCTAAGTCCATGGCGGGTCTGATGTGCTCAGTGTGCGGTCAGCTGCCTGGGTGTTGGTCAGCAAGTTCGGGCTCAGGTTGTGTCAGACAGTGCATTAGTGCCCAGGTTAGACTGTATAATTTGGGTATAGTCGAGTGCCTTGTAGTTTTATCCTCATTTAAGATGCCTGGGCACCTCATTAGGCAATATATTTTTTTCTAGAGGGTAGGCAGAGTGCTGCATTGTGGGTCCAGAATTGCCAAACTTGAGGAATTCTGGGCCAGTAGTGTGAGGACAGAAGTCTGAGAACACAAGCTAGACTTGAGCTTCAGGCCGAGAGCAGGGCAGGTACCCCCTGAAGTTCTGAACCAATATCTCATGCATCTGACGTCACGGCGAGGATCAGACGTTGGCTCAGTTTGGAGTTTCTGTGCATGACTGCACCTTCATGAACATGGCTGAATCTCACGACCATGGAGGTTTTCAACACGTTGGGACTTCTGGGATGCCCCTTTCCAGGATTTCTTCTGCGGGACAATTGAGACCTTTTGGGCAGCTCCAGGACTTCCCATATGGAATGACTCAAGAGCACAGTTCGAATATGGATGCCAAGGAAGCCCGCCTCGCATTCCAATTGTCTCCTCGCAACAAGACATTTGAAATCGGATGGCTCTGCGGGAGCAACCGGGGTGGCTGAGTTGAAATGGACTTTCCTGAGGATGGGGCCTAATGTGTGTTTGTGTCCATGAGGACCTTGGAATGGGCGGTGTCACTGGGACCCTGAAGTATTCTCCTAAGCTTTTGACATAGCTTACATGCACAAGTTTCCTCATGGAGACGAGAATTGTTCTCATGGGTGCCTCAGGAAAACCCCTATGCTTGTATTGGAATCCAGGCTTTTGAGGAGACATGCCTGTAAACCAAAGCAATGGATCCGATTATGGCCTAGTGTCCTGTCTGGTTCAATCTTCTTCTCTGAGGACATATATCTATGGTATGAGTGGAGGTAGATGCTCAGCTGGTGTCAGACGGCCCTTGTTTGTCCCGGGAGACCACACAATTGTGATATCCTCGGGTACTTTGTAGGGTTCTCCTAATTTGTACGATTTGGAACAATGGAATGGGCAGAATTCCCATGTATTGTGTAGGCACAGTCCTAATATGTGGCTCCAGGTGCCCAGCCTGGAGGGTGTGTGGCCCAGGATTTCTAGGACAGAAGACTGAAAACACAAACTCAGCCAAGGTTTGGGACGTAGGTATGGCAGGCCCAATCTACAAACCATGAAAAGAACTCTTCAGGATATGAAGAAAGTGCGAGTCTGAGGCGCCTGCTCAGGCTATTTCTTGATTTTGTATCAACGATGGCCGTGGAATGTGGGGAGGCCTCATGGGCCATGGATGAATCTTCCTCTCTGTGGATTTGGCGCGGTCCCCATTGTTATTCATCAATCTGTGGGATGGGAAGTCACCTTTCAGGTTTGTTACCTCAGGTGTCCCAACCAAAGAGGAATTCCAAAGCAGAGCCCTGGGGAAGAGTGAAGGGACAACCCAAACTGAACCAATATCTCATGCTTCTGAAGTCACGGCGATGATTAGACGTTGGCTCATGTTGGAGTTTCTGTGCATGACTGTCCCTTCAGGAACGGAGCGGAAACTCAAGGCTTTGGTGGTTTTCCCACGTTGGAAGTTGTGGGATGCCCCTTTCAAGGATTTTTTCGGCGGGACATTTCAGACCTGTTGGGCAGCTCCAGGACATCCCATATGGAATGATTCCGGAGCACCGTTCGAGGATGGATGCCAGGAAAGCCCGCCTCGCATTCCAATAGTCTGCTAGCACCAAGACAGTTTAGATTCGATGGTTCTGCGGGAGCTACCGGTGTGACTGAGTTGAATGGGACTTTCGTGGGGCTCCTGGGTGGCTCAGTGTGTTAAGCCACTTCTTTCGACTCAGGTCATGATCTCAGAGTCCTAGGATCGAGCCTCACATCAGGCACTCTGCTCAGCAGGGAGCCTGCTTCCTACTCTCTCTCTGCCTGCTTGTGATCTATGACTGTCAAATAAATAAATAAAATCTTAAAAAAAAAAGTAATGGACTTTCTGAGGTTGGGGTCTAAGGTGTGTTTGTGTCCATGAGGGCCTTGGAATGGGGCGGGGGCACCGGGACCCTGAAGTATTCTCCTAAGATTTGGACATAGCTCCCATGCGCAAGTTTCCTTGTGGAGATGAGATTTGTTCTAATGGGTGCCTCAGGAAACCCCCTACGCTGGTATTGGAATCCAAGCTTTTGAGGAGACATGCCTGTAAACCAAAGCAATGGATCCGTTTATGGCCTAGCGTCCTGTCTGGTTCAATTTTCTTCTCTGGGGACATCCATCTGTGGTATGAGTGGAGGTAGATGCTCAGCTGGTGTGAGACCGCCCTTGTTTGTCCTGGGAGACTTACACAATTGGGATGGCCTCGGGGACTATAGAGGGTTCTCCTTATTTGTGCGATTTTCGACAATGGAATGGGCAGAATTCCCATAGATTGGGTAGACACAGTGCTCATGTGTGGCTCCAGTGGCCCTAGCCTAGAGGGTGTGTGGCCCAGGACTTTGAGGACAGAATTCTGAAAACACAAACTTAGCTTAGGTTTGGGGACGTAGGTATGGCAGGCCCAATCTACAAACCGTAGGAAGAACTCTTCAGGATATGAAGAAAGAGCGAGTCTGAGGCGCTTGCTCAGGCTTTTGTCTCTGGATTTTGTATCAACGATGGCCGTGGAATGTGGGGAGGCCACATGGGCCATGGATGAATCTTCCTCTCTGTGGATTAGTCCCGGTCCCAATTGTTTTTCGTCAATCTGTTGGATGGGAGGTCTGCTTTCAGGTTTGTTACCTCAGGTGTCCCAACCAAAGAGGAATCCTAAGCAGAGGCCTGGGAAAGAGTGAAGGGACAACCCAAACTATGGTTAAAAATTGGGGCCTATGGGCAGGGCAGGCCCAATATGCTATCTCATCATCCAGCCGCTGATAGGCCTTACTTGAGGACTGGGCTTAGGCTGAGGGACAGAATGTGTGTTTGTGACCAATGTGGCCCTCGAGCTTGGGCGGGGCCTCATTGGCCACATTGGTTTCAACTACACTGAACTTTGGACAACATGCCAATCACAAGGTCTCTTGCCATGGGGATGGAGTTCTGATTTCTGCATCATTTTCAACCCTGGGCAGAGGTTGGATATAAAGTCTAGGTTCTGAAGCCTGAACCGCAGTTGGGAAGAGATGATGACCTAAGGCCATGGCGGGTCTGATGTGCTCAGTGTGCGGTCAGCTGTCTGGGTGTTGGTCAGGATGTTCGGGCTCAGGTTGTGTCAGACAGTGCATTAGTGTTCTGGTTAGACTATATAATTTGGGTATAGTCGGAGCGGTGTAGGTTTATCCTCATTAAGGTGCCTGGGAGGCTCATTAGGCCAAATATTTTTCGAGAGGGCTGTCAGTGCTGCATTGTGGGTCAGGAATTGCCAGAGTTGAGGGCTTCTGGGCCAGGTGTGTGAGGACAGAATTCTGAGAACACAAGCTAGACTTGGACTTCAGGCTGTGGGCACGGCAGGTACCCCCTGCAGATCTGAACCAATATCTCATGCATCGGAAGTCACGGCGAGGATGAGACGTTGGCTCAGTTTGGAGTTTCTGTCCATGACTGCACCTTCATGAATGGAGCAGAATCTCAAGGCCATGGAGTTTCTCCCACGTTGGGAGTTGTGGGATGCCCCCTTCAAGGATACCTTCTGCGGACAATTGAGACCTGTTGGGCAGCTCCAGGACCTCCCATATGGAATGACGCCAGAGCACCGTTCGAGGATGAATGCCAAGGAAGCCCACCTCGCTTTCCAATTGTCTCCTCACAACAAGACAGTGGAGATCGGATGGCTCTGCGGCAGCAACCGGGGTGGCTGAGTTGAAATGGTCTTTCCTGAGGATGGGGCCTAATGTGTGTTTGTGTCCATGAGGGCCTTGGAATGGGGCGGTGGGACCGGGAACCTGAAGTATGTGGCCCTCGAGCATGAGCGGGGCCTCATGGGCCACACTGGTTTCAACTACACTGAACTTTGGACAACATGCCAATCACAAGGTTTCTTGCCATGGGGAAAGAGTTCTGCTTTCTGCATCATTATCAACCCTGGGCAGTGGTTGGAGATAAGGTCTAGGTTCTGAAGCCTGATAACCACAGTTGGGAAGAGATGACGACCTTAGGCCATGGCATGTTGATGTGCTCAGTATGAGGTCAGCTACCTGGGTGTTGGTCAGGAGGTTCGGGCTCAGGTGGTGACAGACAGTGCATTAGTGCCCAGCTTAGACTATATTATTTGGGTGCAGTGGAGTGCCGTTTAGGTTTATCCTCATTTAAGGTGCCTGGGCAGCTCATTAGGCAATAAAATTTTTTGAAGAGGTCAGGCAGAGTCTGACCTTGTGGGTCCGGAATTGCAAAACTTGAGGGATTCTTGCCTAGGAGTGTGAGGACAGAAGTCTGAGAACACAAGCTAGACTTGGGCTTCAGGCCGAGGGGAAGCTGGTACCCCCTGCAGATCTGAACCTATATCTCATGCATCTGATGTCACGGTGAGGATCAGACGTTGGCTCAGATTGGAGTTTCTGTGCATGACAGCCCCTTCATGAACGGTGCGGAATCTCAAGGCCATGGAGGTTTTTCCACGTTGGGAGTTGTGGGATGCCCCCTTCAAGGATTCATGTGCGGGACAATTGAGACCTGTTGGGCAGCTCCAGGACATCACATATGGAATGACTCCAGAGCACTGTTCGGGGATGGATGCCAGGGAAGCCCGCCTCGCATTCCAATTTTCTCCTAGCACAAAGACAGTTTAGAATGGATGGCTCTGTGGGAGCAACCGGGGTAGCTGAGTTGAAATGGACTTTCCTGAGAATGGGGCCTAATGTGTGTTTTTGTCCATGAGGGCCTTGGAATGGGGGGGTGGCACCGGGACCCTGAAGTATTCTCCTAAGTTTTTGACTAGCTCCCATGCACAAGTTTCCTTGTGAAGACGAGATTTGTTCTGATGGGTGACTCAGGAAACCCCCTTTGCTGGTATTGGTTTCCAGGGTTTTGAGAAGACATGCCTGTAAACCAAAGCAATGGATCCGATTATGGCCTAGTGTCCTGTCTGGTTCAATCTTCTTCCCATGGATTGGGTAGTCACAGTCCTAATGTGTGGCTCCAGGGGCCCCAGCCTGGAGGGTGTGTGGCCCAGGACTTTGGGGACAGAAGTCTGATAACACAAACTCATCTTAGGTTGTGGGAGGTAGGTATGGCAGGCCCAATCTACAAACCATGAGAAGAATTCTTCAGGATATGAAGAAAGAGCTAGTCTGAGGTGCTTGTTCAGACATTTGTCTCTGGATATTGTATCAACGATGGCCGTGGAAGATGGGGAGGCCTCATGGGATTTGGCCCGGTCCCAAATATTTTTCGTTAATCTGTGGGATGGGAGGTCTCTTTCAGGTTTGCTACCTCAGGTGTCCCAACAAAAGAGGAATTCCAAGCAGAGCCCTGGGGAAGAGTGAAGGGAAAACCCAAACTATGGTTAAAAATTGGGGCCTAGGGGCATGGCATGCCCAATATGCTGTCACTTCATCCAGCCACTGAGAGGCCTTACTTGAGGACTGGGCTCAGGCTGAGGGTCACAATATGCGTTTGTGACCAATGTGCCCCGTGAGCATGGGCGGGGCCTAATTGGCCACACTGATTTCAACTACACTGAACTTTGGACAACATGCCAATTACAAGGTTTCTTACCACGGGGAAAGAGTTCTGATTTCTTGATCATTTTACCCTGGGCAGTGGTTTGAGATAAGGTCTAGGTTCTGAAGCCTGAAAACCGCAGTAGGGAAGAGATGACGACCTAAGTGTGTGTGTGACCTATGTGGCCCGCGAGCATGGGCGGGGCAACATTGGCAACACTGCTTTCAACTACACTGACCTAAGGCCATGGCGGGTCTGATGTGCTCAGTGTGCGGTCAGCTGCCTGGGTTTTGGTCAGGAGGTTCGTGCTCAGTTGGTGCTGATGGTGCATTAGTGCCCAGGTTAGACTATATAATTTGGGTACAGTCGAGTGCCGTGTAGGTTTATACTCATTTAAGGTGCTTGGGCAGCTCATTAGGCAAGATATGTTTTTTTAGAGGGCTGGCAGAGTGCTGCATTGTGGGTCCGGAATTG